>NW_025833971.1:396540-583129 GCF_002878395.1 Capsicum annuum
TGATTTATTTAGAAGGATGATGTATTTTCAAATTTAAATATTATATATATATAAATTATTATTACTATTATTATTATTTAATATTAAAATATATTTTATAATATAGAAAGGGATAAATTATGAATAGTTAGAGTTCATTTACAAATCTTCAATATAACATTCCTAAAATCAAGTTAATGATAATATTTTAATTACAATATCTAATATTTTTAAAATTTAAATATATCTAATATTTTTAAAATTTAAATATATCTAATTTTTTAATTCAAAATTTTGATTAGAATCTTTATAACTTGTCCTAAAAACTGTCACATGACTTTTATTGTGCTGCCACGTAGCTTTTTTAGTGCTTTTAATTTTGCTTTTATATATATACTAGATAATGAAGGGCGGGCCCATTTACGGGCCCAAATTATAATTTTAAGGGAAAAATATTCGGATTAGCCACTATTGAGCTTTTATTACCACTTAAAGCCTAATTTTTAATTAATTATATTTCATATCCCCCTCTTGCCTATTAATTATTTCTAATTACAATTAATAGCATTTCTCATGTATTTTCTCTCTTTTTCTATTTTCTATTATTCTCTTTTTTTTTCTTTTTCAGTTTTTTTTCCTTCAGTTTTTCTTTTTCCTTTTTTGTTGCTTTCTCTTTATATTTTTATTTTTATTTTTAATTCATTTTTTTCTTTTTTGCCTTTTCGTTTTTCTTCTTTTTTTCTTCTTCTTTTTTTGTATTTTTTCTTATTTTTTTTCTCTCATTTTTCTCCTTCTTCTTTTTTTTTTTTCAATTTCTCTCCTTTTCATTTGTGTGAACTAGCAAACACAAATACAAGTGCGAACTATAAAATAAAATACAAATGCAAACTATAACATATAAATACAAGTGTGAACTATAAAATACAAATACAAATGCAAACTATAACATATAAATACAAGTGTGAACTATCATTTGTATTTTTTAATTATTGAAAAGGATCGATTGATTTTCTTTTTATGAATACTTGTTTGTATATTGATACTAATTGTATTTATTTATACAAATAAATACAACTCAAATTTTTATACAAATACAATATTGTATTTGTATTTATAAAATTATTTGTTTCATTTGTTTGTCATTGTATTTTTATCAAGTGATATTTGTTTATTTACAAATATGAATAATAATTTTGATATACGAATTGTAACGACCTAAAAATTTGATAAAATATGTGAAATTTTTTATTTTATGTGATTTGACTATTTTACCCCTCCCCATAGTTGCATTATGAAATTTTTGGGGTGTGGGAGTGATTGGCATGATTTTCGATGCATTTTGTTATCATTTATGAAATATTGTGGGTTTTGACAGCTTAAAGAGCCTTAATTGGGACTTGTGTGGATATCTTTTGATCCGTGCGACGGATGACCGAACGAACTGGGTCAGCAGCTCCGAAATATTGATTTTAGGGTGGGTAGACCTTTGGTTCGGGTCCCGGTGCACCCGACCTCATTTCGACTTATTGATCGGAAAGTTGAAAAATTAGAAATATGGTTGTGGGACCCAAATTTGATCGAAACAATCTCGGATGGAAAATTCAACTTTGCTAGCAGATTCGGAATATCTATTTTAGGGTGTTAGAGTGTTTGGTATGATTTTACGACTTTTAAATCTCATTTCGACCCTCGGTTTGAAAAATTATAATTTCGAGTTTTGGGGGTCAATTTTGTGAAAACAATATTTTTTTTAAAAATCTAATATCGTCATCGCGTCCGGAACGTCGAATTTAGTATGATTGCATAGTTCGTTTGCATAAATCGGACTCCGAACGAATCTCGAACACCTCGTCGAAGTCCATTTCGACCTAAGGGGAAAAATCTGCACTAAATGTTGCAGATTTTTCTGCAATAAATACAGTTTTTTTCACCCATTTTGACTTATTTTGTTCATTTTTCATCTTGTCTGTTGAGAGTTAAACCTAATATAGTGTGGGAGCTTAAAAGTAGAGTTTGTGGGAGATTGGGAAGCTAGATTAACACCTTTTTCTTGGTTTCATTACGGATTAAAGGTAAGAATTCACCCCTTTTCTTAATAATTTCTTGATAAATTTCTCAAAACCCCAAAAATCTTAGGGCATAATTTTAAACCCAAATTTCACCCCTTTCACTTGAATAATATTTTGATCTTATAATTACTAGTTTTCCATCAATTTAACCTTCAAAACAACTCCGATTCTTGATTTTAACCCGGATTTCAAAGATTTTACCCGGTAAAGCTCAAAAATAGTTTTTCTTTTATTTAAACTTCGTTTTTTACTCGATTTAACTTGTGTATTCAGCTGTAGATTCCTAAAAATATGGGGAACATATTTTTAAAGTAAAGTTTCAATTTTGCCCTTCTTTTTTGGAAATTCATTTTGGGGGTCCGTTTTGACCTGAAATCAATAGTCAATATGGGCGTCGTTTGTTTTGTCTTGACGCGTAGATTTCATATTTGATATTTTTAGTGGAGTTCGGAATTGTTCGTGAAAAGTAAGGTCGCGGGTTCAAGTGTAGCGGATCGATTTCGGCTTTCGAAGTAGGTTATGGCTTAACTTTTCAGACTGGGTTGGGTAGTAAATGATGGTATAAAATGCATATTAAGGGTGGGAATAATCACGAAAAATAGCTATCTATGTGTTGTGCCCGTGTGGGGGTCTATATGTGATGTAATTGTCGAAATTGAGATATTATGTGATATGTTTGACCGTGTGGGGTCATATGTGATATTGATAACCTTGAATACATGTGAATAATTGTATTGTGTTGTTTAATGTGGTACCATTGGTGTATTATGATTATATTTATACTTTATTGGCATATGAGACATGTGGAAATTCATGGATGAAATAAAAATAATAAGTGGATGTTGGCTCATATGGTTGTGGGAATGTATTATTGTGGTTGGTTGTGGAAATATATAATGTGATTGGTTGTGGAAATAGTCATTATGATTGGTTGTGAGCATTACATCTTCATATTATACTCATTCATGAAATATTGGTACCACCGTGGCAACATCTGAGAAACACTGACAACGCCTTTTTTAAAAAAATATTATAACACCTTATAAACCCCTTTCTGAGGGATATACCGAAAAGGAGATATGAGATATGTGGATTTTATATGGGTTGACGAACACCCCATGGGTCCTACGTCAGGAAGCTTTAGCTCCGTAGATGTATACGGGGATTGTGCGACGATCCCGGAGGTTGTGCGACGACCGCGTACATCATCATCATCATCATATACATTGCACTTACTTTATTGTCTTTATGTTGTGTTGTATTGCCTTATTGACTTGTCGTCTATGTATTTGTCTTATCTTCCTTTACTTGTATTTGATGATCTTGTAACTACATGTTCTCGCTTGTTCTATTTATATGTGACATAATGTATACTTGTGTTCAATACCTTGGTGTGTTGTTGTAATATATGTGAGATATGTTAAAACTGTTAGTGCAAGCGGCGTGGACTACTATTGCAGGATATTTTTTTATTGCAGGTGACGTGCCCTTAGTGTATATTTTGTATGCTTTATTTACTACTTTGCTTGGTCGGCCTATGATACCTACTGAGTACAAGTGGACTGTACTCATGCCTACTGCGCCATTTCGGTGCAGGTCCTAGCTCGAGTGTGCCTCATATTTCTTGACTCGAGCGATTGTTAGAGCTTCCTAGGTAGCGGTTGGATATTCATGCGTTCGAAGTTTACCTCTATCTTTCTAAAGTAGTTATGTCTTTATTAGTATTCGGAGACAGATATTATTCCTTTTTTGGTTATTTTTTCGATGTATTTGACTCTTGAATTGTATTAGTAGTTCTTATACTATTGACACCTGGCTTTGGGCATGATTGGTATTTTGGATAAGTTCTTTCCGCATTGTTATAATTACTTATATGGTTCGGCTTCGTTCTAGAAGCCTTACCGTGGGATATTTCTGTCTTTTCTTCTTTTTGTATCAGTTTGGGTGATAGGCTTACTTATCAAGGTACGCCACGACAAGTGCCATCATGACCCTTATTTTTGGGTCGTGATACAAATACAAAATGGTACATTTGTATCAAATGATACATTATATATCTATATAGTTTAGAATCACGAAAATACAATTAATGTACTTACTTGCTTGTATACAAATGCAAATGATAAATTGTACATAGTCACGACTAAATATAATATGCAATCAACTTACAAATACAAATACAAAATAATTTCTTAAAAATAAGAAGGTAATGAAGAAAATAGAATACAAATACAAGTATAATCCAAATATAATCTAAATATACAAACACAATAAAACCATGATATAAATATAATCCAATATAATATGCAATCAATTATAAAATACAAATACAAAAAACTTCTTTAAAATACAAGTGTAATTATATAAAATATAAATGATGGCGCAAACTAACAAATACAAATACAAGTACGAACTATTAAACACAAATACGAACTATAAAATATAAATACAAGTGCAAACTTTAAAATACAAATACAGTTGTATCAATAAATACGAAAATATAAATGGCGGTGTGACGATAAATACGATAAACAATATGGTATTTACGTTATCATCCATGACTTGTGCTCGACTAGTCATATTATTCGAAAATACAAAAAATATAAAATAGAACAAAAAAATAATAAAGAAAATAAGTACAAAAAAGAATTAAAAAAGATCAAAGAAGAAAAGAAAAGAAGAAAGAGAAATAGAAGTTAGAGATTAAAAAGAGAGAGAAAAACAAAAAGAAAGAAACGAAAAACATAAAAGTAGGAAAAAATAGAAAAAAGAAGAAAAAACGGAAAAAACATAAAAAATATAAAAATATAAAAAAAGATAATGGTAGTGTTAGGCAAGAAAATATTCAGTTAAATAAGATAAGCGTGATTCAGATTTTTTTCTTTTTAAAATATTGAATTTCATTTTTGGCGCGACTAAATAGGAACTGTATTCATATTTTATATGAATACATACTATTTGTAAAATCGAATACAACGGGCATAAATCAAATACAACGGCTATAAATGGTAATTATATAAAATGTGGCTATGGGAGGTGGGTTTTATAGCAAAATGCTGCTATTTTTGAAAGATCCCCTAATTTTAAATATATTTATTGCTATTTAATTAATTTTTTTTTAAAAAAATGATCATTAATATTTTTGAACAAACATAAAAAGAAATGTAAGTAGAGATCACACTATATAATAAAATATAACTTCTTATCTATAATGTACAATATATTAAAAGTGTGAAGACCCTTAGAAAAGTGATTTGAACTTTTTGCCCTTCATTAAAAGTCTTTTCTTTAGACAAAACTGTCTTTTCACTATTTTCTTTAATTTATTATTTAATTATTTATATTATATTAAGTAGACTCCTAACATATATGGAAGGAGAATCAATTAATATTTTCCTTTGTACTGATCAATTAGAAAAATACTCGTAAAATAGGATAGAAAATATTTCTAAAACTGGACTCTATTAAGGAAATACTTCTATAAATATTGAGATGCATGTTAAACTACTGAAGAAGTCGATTTACTTATTGGGACAATATGATTGATGTTAATCTAACTTGATTCGGTTGCATGTCTAGATTGGTGGATGCTTAATTTTTTAACCCTCAACTTCTTCACTGTTTGTCAACATAATAAAATTTAACGTGTGTGTATATATATATTCTTTGATTTCATTAAAGTCATTCCTTAGGGTCAAAATTTTAGACAAGAATTATTTTCATCAAAAGTGAAGCTTTGTGATCACTATTGTATTATTTTGTTGCAGTTTACATGTCGTGGATGAATTTACAGGTGGTAGACGAATGTCGATCGGCTTTGAGGACTTTTTTTAGGTAAAAATTAGGTTTAATTGTATTGTTTTTATATCTCTATTTTGAGATTTTTTTTGTGTTAATGTTAAGTTTATAGTTGTATTATTTTGATATCTCTATTATCGTATTATTTGTTATAGTTTACAGGTGGTAGATGAGTGTTAGATGGCTTTGAAAAAAAATTGTGTAAAAGTTAGATTTAATTATATTGTTTTGATGTTTCTATCATAGTATTTTTTTTGTTGCAGTTTACATGTGGTAGATGAATATTGATCAGATTTGATAAATTTTTTGGTAAAAGTTAGGTTTAATTAATTAAATTCTCAAAAAGATATTGAATTTAATTATTGTATTCATCTTTATTATTTAAATAAATATCCTATTTAATGTAATATTTGAATTCAATAAAGTAAGATACACGTGCGCGGCGCGTACACCTAAACTAGTTTTTATAAAATCAAATAATAGCTTACAACTTATTTAAGGTTTCATAATTAACATTAAAATATCATATATTCTAATGCTTATTTTTAACATCGGGTCAAACACAAAAGAATAAACAACTAATTGTAATGTTTTTTCTTTTTCTACTTTATTTAAAAATTATACAAGAGAATAGATTAAAATTATAAATATATATTTATTAACATTTTATATTGATCATACGAAGCAATAAAGGGATACTAATTCATACATAAATTGATTTTAAATACATTTAAATTTGTTTTATGGGTGTTTAACAAACGAAAATAAGGACCTACTGGATGAACATTTTAATGAATTATAATGTTAAAGGATTGCCTTTATGTCTTGTCTTATATACGTTAAAAATAGAAGATCAATTTAATATAGTAAATAAGAAATTAGCTTTTAAGTGATATGTCTACCTGATAGGGAAATTTAATATCTCAAATAAAGAGAATCAAAAGAATTAATAAAAGTTAACACGATATATATTGTACTAATTTAACATGAGAAAGTTAATATTACATTTTAAATAAGTTATTTAAAATAATTTGAATAGGTTCTTAGTAAATAATTATGTTTTCATAAATTATATGTATAGTGCAAATCTTTGTAATGATATGTATCATGTGAAGTTTTGGAATTACGGAGGAATCACTTATTGTGTTTGATAGATAAACACTTATTCAATGTTTATGAGTATTTTTTATTATCTTACTATAATATAGTAATCATTACTTTATGCAATTAAATGTGTGACCAAAATTAATTTTACTTTTTTTTATCTTTTTTGAAAAAAATGTGAGTATTTGCACATACTCCTATAAGCTACGTCTCTTTTTATTTCAATTTATAACATTTTGATTAGACATTGAATTTAAGATATATGAAAAAAAGTCGTAATGTTTTAAATTATCTTTCAAATAAATGAACCTTAAATAGAAGAATATACCTTTGTGGATTTTTGACAAATAAATAAAATTCAACATGACTAAAATACTGATAACAATGTAAAATACTAACCAAGTAAAAAATGTCAATTCTTTTTTAGAACTGATTAAAAAGAAAAATATATTATTTGAATTGAGACATAGGATGTATTATAATAAATATTCTGATATAATGCATTTAATTTTTTTTTACTACATATTAAAATAGACTTATAGTTGAGGTGTGTAAAATTAATGTGAAAAATTACATCATGAATGACATTGAAAAGATTCTATGAAATGACCATTACATCTGTATTTTTCATTTAAAATAGAATTGTAGTGGGATTAACATAAAAAATTATACAAAAATATTTTTAAAATTATGAAAAAACCATTATACCCTTAGTTATATTTATAAGTTTTACCTTAAACATAAATTAACTATCAATAATTTTAGACAAAAATAGTAAAAAAATAATAATGATTGTTACATGCAAAAGTAACTTGTTTATTCCATGAATTTAATTCAGAGGAGAGAAAGCTTGTTTGGATACCACGATTGAAAAAACTGTTTAAATGGAAAAAACTTCAAATGTAATTTCTTTTTAAATTTAATATTATTCTCCCCATTTGATTTAAGTATATTATTTAAATTTACATTTAATAAAAAAGATTATCACAAAAATTCTCATATATCATAATAAAGTATGAACAAAACTAATTACTTAAATTACTGTTTAAGGTTTAACAAATTATATTTTAAAATTATTTTAAATATCATGAAAAAGTTTAACTTGAAATTATTTTTGAATGATGTGAACTGTGAATATATGAATGTCTTATAGATGTTTGTTATTCTCTCAATTTAAAAGTAGAGAGCTATTTTCCGTTTGAATTTGTTTTAAAAAGAATAGAACTTTTTTTTTACAATACTTTAGTTTTAACTTTCCATGTGTTATGTTTAGAACCACAAGATAAAGGGCATTTTGATATATTTGACATAATTATTCATATGTTAATTTTCATAATGAAACAATCTACAGTGTTAAATCAATGACAAAATTATCCATATGTTAATTTTTCAATAAAGAATATACAGTCTTAAATTATAGTATATGAGTAAATTAAATAAAATAATTTATTTTTTCAGAGAGACAATAGATTTATTTTTATTCATATGAATATCTCATATGTTAATTTTCACAATGAAACAAACTAAGATTTTAAGATGATAAATTCTAAGATAATCTCTTAATAGATGATAAATTACCCATGAAAATGGAATACCGAAAATAGGCATTAAATAATTTTATGTTGTATAAGTTGATGATATAAAGAAATGTTATAGTTTTAAGGTTTATTTACCATTGTAGTGTATAATTTATGTTATGCTTTTAAAATTATCTTTTAATATCTGAAATTTTTTTAATTTGAAATTGAGTATTTCTCTGTTTCAATTTTTTTGTTTGATTTTGATTTGATACGAAGTTTAAGAAAGTAAAAAATAATTTTCAATCTTATGTCTTAAATTAATAACGTGTGGAATGTGTCAAAATCTATTTTAATCTTGTGGTGTTAAATATGGCATGTGAAAAGTTATAATTCAGCAGTTTAAAAAAAAGAGACAATTTTTTGAAACAAATTTAAACAAAAAGTAAGGAAAATAAATTGAATGTATGGACTATCATTCAAATATTTATAATTTTTTTTATTATTTTATTTCACTTGTAGAGTAATTAAATATGCAAATAACAACTAATTCTATATTTTATGTGGGTCCATGTGAGATATTATATCAATTGAGATGTGATTGACATTTATAAAAAATAACTTAACTTTTTTGTCCTTAAAAATTTATGGCGAAGCTTTGATGCCTAAAACATAAGTAAGCAAGATAAAACTTTTTTTGAAATTACAAATATACCTTGGTCGCCACTCTTCACTCTTCTATATAATAAAAATATGGATATATAGATTTGCGGCTTCTCCTTGTTTTTAATAGCTACTAGTTTAACCGCATGTACGTGTCTCGCACGTGTAACGTTTGCTTATTTAAAAAGAAATGATTTTATCTTTGTAGAGATTTTTAATGAACTGTAAAGGTTTAAATCACTATTCAAAGATTTTCATACGTTAATATAATAATATAAACAAATATATATATATATTAATGTAAACACATATATTTTACCTTATTTTTAAAGTTAAATCTTTACAAAATTATTGATTACATTGTTATTACGTAATTAAAACTTTTAGAAATTTCATACTTCTTAAATTTTTCTTATTTTAATAATTTTATATTTATTTCTTGAATTTTTAAATTTTCTTAAAATCAAATTTAGTTGATTTAGAATTCTTAAACAAATGGAAAAAATATTAGTTGTCATTAATTCTGATGACTTCTAATAAAAAAGGTTTTACCATAAATATATTTAATTAATTTTCAATTCTTCAATATTAGGAAAAATAATGAAAAGAGGGTAAAAAGTTCAAATAACATTTCTAATATCCTTCACACTTTTAATATATTATAAATATAAATTATAGATATAGCTATAGATAGATTATAGATATAAATATAGATACCTCAAAAAAATATGTGGACCTTTACTTTTACCGTACAAGACATAGTATACCACTCTATATGTATCAATCCGTTCTTCCTTCTCACTCTCTTTCATTACCCCAAAAATTACAGAATTTTCTGCTCTTCCTTTTTCCAAATCACGTCTGATCCCCTAGCGATTTAAATTCTTGAATCGTGAATCCTCATAAACAGGTAAGTGGCATTGGTAGTTTAGTGTATCAATTACCTCACCATAATCTGTAGTTAGTGTATCAATTACCTCACCAAACTCTGTAGTCACTAGCGTTAGCGCATCAATTATAATTCATTGCATCTACTCCACAACTATATTCAAGCTCTACCCCTTTTTTTTGAATAACAGTTTCACCTAATACAATATTTTCGATATCCTTACCGAAAGTAGTTACCCACACTAGATACACCTTTACTCCCATGTTATTGTTGTATTTTCATAGGTGTATTGCTACTTTCCACTTGTATTTCAGTTTGATATATTTCAAACTCAAATCGATACCAAGCTGCTTTAAAATTCGATCAACCAACTCACTGTACGAAGCACACTCCTTTAAGACAATTTCCTCCATAGTGTATTCGATGTAGCAGTTTTTTTCTTCCATCTCCTTTAAGACAATTTCCTCAATAATGTATTCGATGTAGCAGTTTTTTCCTCCCATCTGCCCGAATGTCCGATTTGAACAGTTATGCTTGTCATTGTTGTCTACTCTTCGGAATTCAAGAGATACAATAATCGGACTATGTATCGTTAGTTGTTGCTCCTGATAAACAAAAAGCAATTGTATCGACGCAAATTAATTATGTATCAAAGGCGTATAAACGATATATAGTGATACTTAACAATAGAAAACTTCATGACTAAGAAGGGAGCAAAAGTCATATCTGCATTGCAAGGCCACAGTAACAAAAATAAATATTTTAATCAAATCGTATATGTCAGTGTGTCATTTGAGGATTCAATGCATGGATGTCATGAGCCCATTGGCATAGGTTTAAGCCCTAACTCATACACCTATTGTAATGTAAAAGTGTCTTGGCCCAGTCTCGAATTGAAAAGAGTTTTCGGCGCATTCATCTTAAAGTACCAATCAAGCTTATCACTAGGTAACAATCGAGTCAAAATAGATGAAAGAGTTGATTCAATAAACAAGTCGAACAAAACGGAAGAGCTTGTAAAAAGAGAAAGGTAATAGCTATACCTAAATATTAAGTCAAATTGACATAAATTTCAAGGATAATGACCGAAAATTGACAATTGATAACGTAAGTAAATATAAAATACACGTAATCACACAAAAAGATTTAGTTTTATGAATTATTCATTTTGAATATTCAGTTTAAATAAATCTCACCTAAAGCTACCCTGATTGAAATCTAACTTACTTCATTCAACAACTCAATCAGAATGGCAGAGATTTTGAAATTTACCAGGAATTCCACTCTCATTTTACTGACAAACAGTTTGTCAGAGTTTGGGTATTTGTTTGAAAAGTAGCTAGTTTAGTGACGCATATTGTCTTCCTAACATATACGTTTTATAGAACTCATGCCTCTCCTACTCCGAGATATTATTGAAATTGATAAATACATACTTTGGTTCAAATTTACCCTTGATGTCATACTTTAGGATCAAATTTACCCTTATTTTAAGAAACTTTTCATAGGTACTATTTCTTTAATAGAAAAGCCAAAATCAACATTAAATGGCCCTTTTTAAAAAATAAAATACAGTCGAATCTAACCCATCTTATTCAACCCACAAAAAAAACACAAACAAATATACCCCACCCTCAGTTCTCTTGCTTGAATTTTTTCAACGAATAAATATACTTCTCTTTCAACGTGTACGCTACTAGGTTGTTTATAAATGAACAAAAAGTAAAATTGAATGGGATAACGCAAAAGCATGGAACTAGAGAAAATGTCTATTACAAACGCTACTCTTGTTCTAATTGTGTTCAAATTTCAATATTTAGTACGCTATTCTATGTGCATCTAGATTCTAGAATTAGTGGATAAGTTTTCTAAGTAAATGACATGATCGAAATATTTATTGTAGATTCAAATTGTATATAAAGATATAAGAATGAAGAGATGTCACAACTGACACATAAGGAGACTTCTTAACTCAATAATCTAGAAAAATATTCAGTGGGTCTAATCTATTGAATTTGACCACTAAGTGTTATTTTTCATGAGTTCTGCACTGATACAGATCCATGAACTGAGGGAGGAGTATATTTATTTGTGTATGCACTGATGATGCAGATTCATTTTTCATGAGCTATGCACTGATAAATATCTAGTGGCTTAATCTCGTTGAAAAATTTTGATAGGCAAAACTGAGGGGGATATATTTGATTGTCTTTTTTTGTGACTTGAGTCAGGTCAGACGGTTAGATTAAGATGTGTTTTATATTTAAAAATGGGACATTTGACATTGATTTGGATTTTTCAATTAAAGAATAGGTACATGTGAAAATTTTTTTAATAACGAGGGTAAATTTGACCCCAAAATATGACGAAGGATATATTTAACCAATTTTTTAAAGTAGGGGATAAATTTGACCCAAAGTATGACAGTGATGATAAATTTAACTCCAAAATATGATTAAAAATATATTTAACTAATTTTCTAAAACAGAGGAATAAAGTCGACCATTTTCCCATCGGAAAATCAAGGTACCACTATACTCGAATATACCTATATCACTGCAAATAAAGAAGAAACGAGTAATTTTGCTCGAGTTTAGAATTTGTACTTTATTGATTAATCTATGCGTTTAGAGTCATCAATATTAGTCAAAATCAATAATTAAAAACAATAGAATTCATCTCCAAATCCTAATTGAACTTTATTTAAAAATTATTAACGTCAAGAATGAACCTACAATTAGAAACATCAAATTAGAGCAAATGATGAATGATAATGTATTTTTGATTTGTAGTTTGCATACTGAATATTTTTTCTTTTTATCCAGTGAAAGCTGAAGAGAAAAGAAAAATAGAGATAAAATTACAACATATTTAGATTTTTTTATTATTATTAATTAAAAGACCTGATGGGTCTAATTTTATCGAAAAACATATTGAGATTTTTAACTTTTTAAAATTCAATAACAATTGAGTTTTGTGTTTTTGGTATTAATTTTAGTACTTATTTAGCAATTTTAATTTTAATTATGATGGGTTTTGTGGGTTTACGCCCCAAAATAAAACTTATCCCAATGCCTAAGAAAACGCCGAGGCTGATGGGGGCGATGCCAGGATCTCTACTTAAAGGGTTCAAAATCTGAAGAAAAACTCATTGAAGGGGGTTCAACATCTACATTATATATATATAATTATTTTAACCATGTATTATAATATAATTTTTTGTCGAAAAAGGTTCGTCTGAACCCCTTTACTAAGCTAGCTCCGCCTCTCACGATACTTTCACCACCACTGATGCCCAGCCCAGGGCATTTTCACTATGCCTTGCCCGAGGCTCACCCAGGAACGCCTTCTAAAACACAGCTTAATAGTAGAAACAGATCTCAAGACATGATTTTTCCTCTTTTTTTTTTGGTTTTTGATGATTGAACATTAACCTGCTTCCCAAGCAGACCACCCGCAGCTTCTCAACTGCACCAACACATCCAGAACTAATAGCTCATAATGAAAATCAGACAGCACAGATTCAGAATTTACTCAGGATGAGTGAAGTGAAATATCATTCAACAATTCAATCTTGCTCTAGATACAAAAACAAACGGAGATCTGCTCATCTTTGTCAAGCATAACTCTCCAGTTTCCTATCCCTTTTTTATTAGGAACCACAGGAACGCCGTTGTCAATTGGCACCCCAAAAGTATGCGTACCGGCAGCTAGTTGTGAAGAAACAGCATAAGGCTAAAGTCCAAGAAACTTCAACGTGCACACTCCAAAACACGAAAGGAACAATTACAAAAGAATTAACCTGTATACATTGATTATTTAACTATGCATTTAAAAAAACTCGGTCTATATTTCAAGTAGACCACATGTCCATTGTAAAAAATATATAAGCAAAAATATTCAACTTCACTGCTGCTATAGCAACCATAAGAACAATAATCCAGTAAAGGCAAAGAAAGAACACATTTCTGAATCATCAGTTTGTAAAAATGAGTAATCTCTCATTGTCTGAGCCAAATTTATTCCGATAAAAAATTGCAAGACAAACTATCAGTGATGACCTTCATCATCACTGCCATGTCCATCAGGAGGTCCTCCAGGTCCAACCACCTCCAACTGCAATAGAAGAAACCATTTAGTATGAAAATAAGTATTTCACACTGAAATTTGCATACAACAACAACAACAAACCCAGTGTATTCCCACATAGTGGGGTCGGGGGGGTAAGATGTACGCAGTCCATACCACTACTTTAGGAGAAGTAGAAATTTGCATACCATCTTGAATTAAGTTATCAATTTATGGAGTTAGCACCACCCTTGAACAATTGAGAACTACAATTAGTGCTTTGCAGCTAAGCAATAGCCAATCCAGGGGAAAAAGTCTCTTTATGAACCGAGGAAACATTAATCTACACTTCTACACCATTAGAATGTAAAACGGGCCTATTTTGACATATACAACACCAACAATAAGTTCACATCTACAAAATTCACTAACATCCTCCAAAATAATCAGATTTAGAAAAGAGGAGTACATGAATCAATGGATACTTTACTTACCTCAAAATACTGTGAGCATACTGGACATTCATGTGGCTTACCCTTCTCAAGCCAGAACCAAACAACATCATGCTCATCTTCTGTTGAATTAGATATAGAAAACGAGGGAGGGCATTAATAGAAACCAACTAAAAAGATGGAGTCAACTGGCTAGAGAAATAAATGTATGATGGAAACACTTCCAAATAAATAATGGATACTTTGCAGATAAATAATGGAGACTTACCTCCTTCATCTCCGGGGCATCCGACAATTCTTCTATCAAAGTAGGATTTGACAATAGCAGGCGCCTCCTACAATATAAAATATACAAAGATTTGATCATATTTTTATGCATCAAACTTGAAACATAACTGAAAACAAATATAATTGCTTAATGCAGACATATAATCTTGAATCGTTCATCAGCCACAAGAATGAACAATTTATCATCTTATGTTCATTTTAGTCTTGTTATTAATTACTAGTCACTATTCAATGCATTTTACAAACACGCCGTTCTCTCCCTCTTCCATTAACATTCACAAACACTCCAGTGAAGGACCCTTAAAGTTCTTTTCGACTGACCGGCCGACGCCGGAGACGGCGTAGACGCGCCAGCTAAAAGTAAGGGTTGCCCTCTTTGCCTCTCTCCCCCCAGTTCTCTCCAGCTCCTCTCTCTCCCTTCCCCTTCTTTGCCATCTCGTCACTGCTATCGCCAGCGAGATTAGGGTTTCCGCCGGCTCGACTCCGGCGATGGTATAAATGTGCAGTATCGGCCAAATCAGGTGGTACGACGACAGTCGGCCACCAGAGCCCAGATTCCGGTAACAACCAGAAGCCGCTCCGGCGACCGCTTTCCGGCGACGCTATTTTCAACAACCAACTTCGAAATCAAAATTGCCGATACCAGCAGCACGCAGGAGTACCCCGGTGACATCTGAACTTTGATATTTTTAGCTACTTTTTACTAGTTACTATTTACCATTTCGTTTCTTTGTATTGTTCTGTTTCTTGTGATTATAGTTGTGACTGGCTGCTTTCGCTTATTGGTGGATATTTGTTGTGTTGTTCTAGCTGCTAGGCCGGATAGTATATTTTGTGCGTGCCTGCTGTTTCCCTACTGCTTTCCTGTTTTCCTGTTTTCCTACTGTTGCTTTGTTTTGTTTGTCTGTCGGTTTGGGGCTTTGTTTCGGTTCTTAAGTGGTGACTGTAGGGGTTGATGGTGGAATAGGGTCATGTCCGAGGGGGTTGGGGTTGGGGGCGATTGTGGGTAGGGGTGAAGAGAGGAGGGCAGGGGTGGGTGTGGGTGTGGGATCTAGGTCGGGTGTTAGGGCTGGTGTGGTGAGGGGTGGTAGAGGTAGGCGAGAGGCGAGAGAAAATGGGTTGAGGGTAGGGTCTTGGAACATAGAGACGGATAAGTCCGTAGAGCTGGTAAAGATTCTTAAGAAGAGAAGGATTAATATTGCGTGTGTTTAGGACACTAAGTGGATAGGGTCTAAGGCTAGGGATATGGATGGGTATAAGCTGTGGTACCAGGGAGTGTGGTACCAGGGAGTGACAGGCGTCGGAATGGAGCGGGGATCTTAGTGGATGAGGAGCTTAGGGGGCAGGGGGCAGGTGGTGGAGGTTAAGAGGGTCAGTGATAGGCTGATAACGATTAAGTTGGTCATTGGGGGGCTTACGTTGTATGTGTGTAGTGTTTATGCGCCGCAGGTGGGCTTGGAAGAGCAGGTGAAAGAGAAGTTTTGGGAGGCTTTGGACGAGGTGGTGAGAAGTGTGCCTAGCTCGGAGAAAATTGTCATAGCAGGGGACTTCAATGGGCACATTGGGGTTTTGTCGGGAGGTTATGATGATGTGCATGGAGGTTTTGGTTTCGGTGATAGAAATGATGAGGGAGCTGCTCTGTTGGATTTTGTGAGGGTCTTTGGGCTGGTGGTGGTGAATTCAAGTTTTCCGAAGAAGGAGGATCACCTAATTACCTTCCGCAGCGCGATAGCCAAGACTCAGATTGACTTTCTGCTGCTTAGGAAGGGGGATAGGGTTTTATGTAAGGATTGTAAAGTCATTCCGAGTGAGCATCTTTCGACCCAGCACAGGCTGCTGGTGATGGACTTGATTATCAAGAAGAGCAAGAAAAAAAGGGTCGGGGAAGGTCGGCCTAGAATTAAGTGGGGTGGCTTAACGCTAGGTAGTGCGCTAGAGATAGAGAAGAAAGTGGCGGGATTGGGGGTGTGCGAGTGTAGGGGGACATGGATGTTGTGTGGGATAGGGTTGCCAGTTGCAGAAGAAAGTGGCGGGATTGGGGGTGTGCGAGTGTAGGGGGACATGGATGTTGTGTGGGATAGGGCTGCCAGTTGCATCACGGAGACTGCTAGAGAAGTATCGGGTGTTTCGAGGGGTCGGGCAAGACGATATAAAGGGGACTGGTGGTGGAACGAAGAAGTTAAGAAGAAAGTGGAGATTAAGAAGGGGGCGTATGTTATGTTGATTAAGAGTAAAGATGCAGAGGAAAAACGGGTGAATAGGGAGGTCTACAAAGTAGCAAGGAAGGATGCTAAGTTAGCAGTTACGGCTGCTAAGACAGTAGTGTTTGAGAGCTTGTATGCGGGGTTAGAAGAGAAAGCCGGGGAAAATAGGTTGTATAGGCTTGCTAAGGCTAGGGAGCGGAAGGGTCGGAACCTCAATCAAGTGAAGTGCATTAATGGGGAGGATGGTAGAGTTCTGGTGGAGGATATTAACATTAAGAAGAGATGGCAGGAGTATTCTCATAGGCTTTTGAACGAAGAGGGGGACAGAGGCATTGAGTTGGGGGAGTTGGAGCACTCGGAGGAGAGTCGTGATTTCAATTATTGTAGACGTTTTAAGGTTGAAGAGGTCAGAAAGGCTCTTCATAGGATGCGGAGGGAAAGGGCGACGAGGCCTGACGAGATTTCAGTGGATTTTTGGAAGTTTATAGGTGGGGCAGGTTTAAGGTGGTTGACTGATTTGTTTAACGACATTTTCAAGACAGCGAGAATGCCTGAGGCGTGGAGGTGGAGTACGATGATTCCATTATATAAAAACAAGGGTGACATTCAAAGTTGCACCAACTATAGGGGTATCAAGCTGTTGAGTCATACTATGAAGATTTCGGAGAGGGTGGTCGACCGGAGATTGAGGAGGGTCATATCCATTTCGGAGAATCAGTTTGATATTATGCATGGCCTCTCGACGACAGAGACAATCCACCTAGTGAGGAGATTGGTGGAGCAGTATAGGAAAAGGAAAAGGAATTTGCACATGGTATTCATTAACCTGGAGAAGGCGTATGACAAAGTCCCTAGGGAGGTTCTTTGGAGATGCTTAGAGGTAAGAGGAGTCCCGGTGGCGTACATCAGAGCTATTAAGGACATGTATGATGGAGGGAAGACCCAGGTGAGAATGGGGGAAGGAACTCAGAGCATTTTCCGGTCGAGATAGGGTTGCATCAAGGTTCGTCTCTTAGTCCGTTCATGTTTGCGGTGGTGATGGCCGTGTTGACGCAGAGTATTCAAAGGGAGGTGCCTTAGTGTATGTTGTTTGCGGATGATGTATATTGAGTGATGAGACGCGAGGGGGAATGAAAAATTGAAGGTTTGGAGGCAAATCCTTGAATCTAGGGGGTTCAGGTTGAGTAGGTCCAAGACGGAGTATATGGAATGCAAGTTTAGTGACTTGAGGCAGAAGGACGATGTGGTGGAGAGGTTGGATTTTCAGGATGTTTGTAAGAAGGATAGTTTTAAGTATCTTGGAACTATGATCCAGGGATATGGCGAGATTGATGAGGATGTCTCTAACCGTATTGGAGCAGGTTGGTTGAAGTGGAGGCTCGCCTCGGGAGTGTTGTTTGATAAGAAGGTGCCCCTTAAGCTTAAAGGCAAATTCTACAAAGTGGCAGTCCGTCCAGCCATGCTGCAATGGAGCAGAGTGTTGGCCAGTCAAGAACTCCCACATTCAAAAAGTGAAGTGGCGGAAATGAGAATGTTGCGTTGGATGTTCGGGCTTACTAGAGGGGATAGAGTTAGGAATGAGATAATCTGGGAGAAGTGGGAGTGGCTTCGGTGGAGGACAAGATGCGGGAGAGAAAGCTGAGATGGTTTGGGCATGTGATGAAGAGAGGCATGGATGCCCCAGTTCGTAAGTGTGAGAGGCTAGCATTGGATGGCTTCAGGAGAAGGAGAGGTAGGCCGAAGAAATACTGAAGGGAAGTGATTAGACATGACATGGAGCAGCTTTAGCTTACTGAGGACATGACCCTAGATAGGAAGGTGTGGAGGTCGCGGATAAGGGTAGAAGGCTAGGATAAGTGCGTAGGTTATAGCAAGTAGTTAGAAGAGCTCATGTATAGCCAGGTTAGTAATCCTAGAACTGTATCCAGCCCGTAGTCAGGAGGGTTTGGGTGTGGTGGGTGTCTTTGGTCTGTGAGTGTATGTTGCTACTAGGTGGGTGTCCTATTTCAGATGTCCTATTTCTCATCTCTTATTGCATATTCCGCTTATTTATCTTATGTCGTATTGCTCTGATTTTTATTTTATTATATCTTATTCCTTATTTATGTTATGACATCCATCCTACTTCATGTTTCATTACACTCTTGTTTACTATCCTTTTATCTTGAGTCGAGGGTCTATCGGAAACAACTTCTCTACTTCTTCGAAGGTAGCGGTATGAACTGCGTACATTTTACCCTCTCCAGACCCCACTTTGTGGGAATACACTGGGTTTGTTGTTGTTGTTGTTCATCAGCCACAAAACAACATACCTAGTGTAATGCACAACAAGTGGAGTCTAGGAAGGGTAGGATGACTGTATACCTTTTTGTGAGGCAGAAAAGTTCCCGATAGACCCTCAATTCAAAAGGAATGTTATCGAAGCAAAATTACGAGAAAAATATAACCACCAAAAAGTAAGATACAATGCAAATGAACCAACAAATAGTACCACATAGAAAAATAGGAGACTACTTAGCTAATCAAATAATACTCTACCAATTGCAAAAAGAGGGTCGGGGGGGGGGGGGGGGGGGGGGAGGGTTAGCCCACTACCTCCCCACACATAAAGTGCGACAACATCCCCAACCGACGAACCTTCTCCCTAATCCTCAAGCTACATACCTTACTATCTAGGGTCACATCCTCAATAAGTTGGAGATGTGTCAAGTCCTGTCTAATAACCTTTCCCAAGTTCTTTTTCAACCTATCTTTACCTCTCTCAACTCCTGCTACAGTCAACCTCTCACACCTCCAAATTGGTGCATCTTCGCACCTCCTCTTCACATGCTCGAATCACCTCAGTCGCTTCCCTCGTCTTGTCCAGCCACAAAAGTCACTCCCGCCTTGTTCTGAATAACTTTATTTCTAATCATATCTCCTGGTGTACCCACACATCCATACGAGAATCTCTTTCATCTTTTAAACATGGGCTTTCTTGCCAGGCCAACATTATGCCCATACAACAATGTTGGTCTAACCATCACTTTGTAGAACTTACCTTCAATCCTCGGCAACATATTCCTATCGTAAAGTACCTCAAAAGAGAGCCTCTATTTCACCCACCTCGCATGCAACATCATCCTTAATCTCTCTAACTCCTTGGATATAAACCCTAAGGTACTTGAAACTTCTTCTATGAGGTATGACTTGTGCATCTCCTCACTTGTATCTCCGCCTCACGAATTGTCTCATTGAATTTGCACTCCAAGTACTCTATCTTAGTCTTGCTTAACTTGAGCCCTTAGGAACCATTTGGTTATAGGATAAGACCAAAGTTGATACATGAATAACTTGTTTATTCATGTATTAATTTTATACAATGTTTGGTTTGGAAATAGGATAAAAGTTATGTATTAATCTTATTACAATGTTTGGTCCAAATGTTGTATAAAAGTTATTCATGTATTAATTTTAGACAATGCATTAATTTTAGTAATCCTACATAATTAATACTTACATAACTTATGAGGAAATCTATATATAATTTTATGTGGGATAGAAGGTGAAATAAGTTAAGCGCGTATTAGTTATAAATAGATTAAATAATAAAAGAAAACATTTACCCCTGTCAATTTACTTTTAAAATCTCTTTTTATTTTTTTAATTAATGATTGAATTTTTATTTCTTCTACCCCGCACCAGCCCTCAATCCAGTGTTGAGAGGCTATTAAATCTTGTAAAAAAATTTCATGGGTACTATTAATATCTTTTAAAAAAAAAAAGGAAAAAGGTCGAAAATAGCCCTCTACTTTGATTAATTGGTTAAATTTACCCTCTGTCATAATATGAGGCTAAATCTACCATTAGTGTTATCAAACTTAACAAAATTGCCCTTTTATTAGATGGAATCCATCCAAAATACAACAACATACCCAGTGTATTCCCACCTAGTGGGGTCTGGGGAGGATAGAGTGTACGCAGATCATACCACTATCTCAGGTGAAGTAGAGAGGCTGTTTTCGATAGACAGTCGACTTAGAACCAATAACAGTACAGCAAATATAAATGCATATAAACTTGTACAGGCAAAATAAACTAACAACACTAGCCACCAGACAATACTAAAAACTATATATCCGAAACCATAGACAGCACTCCACCCACGAACAAGAAACAAATAAAGAACGCCCCCTACTGTTACCGACGCACTCCCACCCCCTAACTCTCTACCCTAATCCGCATCCTTCACACCTTCCTATCAAGGGTCATGTCCTCCATAAGCTGTAACTGCTCCATATCATGCCTAATCAGCTTCTTCCAATATTTCTTCGTCCTACCTCTACCTCGCCTAAAATCATCCATAGTCAATGCTCACACCTCCGCACTGGAGCATCAGAACCCTTCCTCATCACGTGCCCGAACCAACGTAACCTCACTTTTCGCATCTTGACCTTCACCGAAGCCACTCCCACCTTCTCCCGAATAATCATATTTCTCACCCTATCTTTCTTGGTATGACCACACATCCATCACAACATCCTCATCTCTGCCACCTTTTAACTTTTGAATGTGAGAATTCTTAACTAGCCAACACTCCGTTCCATACAACATAGCCAGTCGGACTGCCATCCAAAATAACTGATTTTAATTAACCTAACCATTTCCTTTATCTAATCTATCTTTAACCATTCAAACCCGCCTAATTAACTTAACTCGCTTCCCTCATACGAGTCAAATGGCCATCTTAATTTTTGATGCCATCATTAGAGGCCAACACTTGAAGAATCCGACTTTGACCACATTGAAGGCTCAAGAGCATGCATAGGGAAACCATTTTGGGCACTCAATGGAGCAATGCCGTGTGCAGAAGGTTTCTTAGGAAACTTGTCTTAATGAAGCACCCGAGAGACTCAAGTGTTGAAGAATAATTGTGAAGGCCAAATCTGAATGGTTAAAGACAGATTAGATAAGGGAAATGGTTAGGTTAATTAAAATCAGTTAATTTGGATGGCAGTCCGACCGACTATGATGTATGAAGCAGAGTATTGACCTGTTAAGAACTCTTACATTCAAAAGTTAAAGGTGGCGGAGAGGAGGAAGTTGTGATGAATGTGTGGCCTTACCAGGAAAGATAGGGTGAGGAATGAGATTATTCGGGAGAAGAATGGAGTGGCTTCTATTCGGGAGGTTGGAGTGGCTTCGGTGAAAAACAAGATGAGAGAAGTGAGGTTACATTAGTTTGGGCACGTGATGAGGAGGGGCTCGGGTGCTCCAATATGGAAGTGTGAGACACTAGCTATGGATAGTTTCAGGCAGGGTAGAGGTAGCTCAAACAAAATATCGAAATGAGGTCATTAGGAATGATATGGAGCAATTATAGCTAACGAAGGACATGACCCTTGATATGAAGGTGTGGAGAACGCAGATTAGAGTAGAAGGTTAGGGGGTAATAGTGCGTCAGTAACAGTAGGGGAGAGTACTTTGTTTGTGTCTGAAGTTTCTTTTTAGTAGTGCTTAAGTGATGTATATGATTTCGAATAGATAGTTTATAGTATTATCTTATGGCTGTATTGTTTCTTGTATTAGCTAGCAGTGTTAGTTTATTTTGCATACTGTATTAGTTTATATGCATTTATGTTTTGTGTTTGTTATACTGCTATTGGTCCTGAGCCGGGGATTTATCGGAAACAGTTTCTCTACTTCACATGAGATAATGATATGGTTAGCGTACACTTTACCCTCCCGGACCCCACTATGTGGGAATACACTGGATATGTTGTTGTTGTAGTAGTAGTAACTTTGCATTATATCCAAAATAGTACTTAGTAATGAAACTGTAGGAAATAATGGAGAAAAATTATTATTGAATTGTTGTGTCTACATAATTACATTGACACCCTATTTATAGACACTACATTACAATCCTTTTACAAGTAAGATTTTGTATACTATTCCTATTCCTACTCATATTCTAACACTTCCCCTCAAGTTGGTGCATATAAGTCATATGTACCTAGCTTGAGAACGAGTGAGCGACTTGGTGAAGATATCTGCAAGTTGATCACTTGACTTCACAAATTTTGTAACAATATCTCCCGAGATTCTTTTTCTTGACAAAGTGACAATCAATCTCTATGTGTGTGGTCCTCTCATGGAACACTGGATTAGATACAATATGAAAGACTGCTTGATTATCACATACAAGTTTCCTCTTACTAGTTTCTCCAAGTTTTAGTTCTCTCAGCAATTGTTTGATCCAAACCAGCTCGCAAGTTGCTACAGCCATTGCTCGATTTGCTCGATATTCTGCTTCGGCCCTAGATCGAGCAACCACACTTTGTTTCTTACTCTTCCAGGACACCAATTTACCTCCTACTAAAACACAATATCCAAATGTAGAACGTCTATTAGAGGGTGATCCTGCCCAATCAGCATCTATATATCCAGTGGTATGCTCATGGCCTCGATCCTCGAAGAATAGTCTTGTACCTGGAGATGACTTTATATATCGCAAAATACGAACAACTGCATCCCAATGACTATCACAGGGGGAAGTCATAAACTGACTTACAATACTAACAGAAAAAGAGATGTCAGGTCTAGTACCTTCCAGGATCACTGAGTGGCTCCCCTGTCCTGGCAGAAGTTTAGAAGTTTAGCATTTGGATCCATAGGAGTGTCAATGAGTCGACATCCAATCATTCCCGTGTCCTCAAGAATGTCTAAAGCATACTTGTGTTGAGAAATAACAATACCTAATCTGGACTGAGCAACCTCAATACCTAGAAAGTATTTCAGTCTGCCAAGATCTTTAGTTTGAAAATGTTGAAAGAGATGTTGCTTTAAGTTAGTGATACCATCTTGATCATTGCCAGTGATAACAATGTCGTCAAAATAAACCACCTAATAAATACACAAATTTGGTTCAAAATGGCGATAAAACACTGAATGATCAGCTCCACTATGAATCATGCCAAACTCCTAAATCACTGTGCTAAACTTTCTGAACCAAGCTCGAGGGGACTGTTTCAAACCATAGAGTGACTTGCGTAATCGACAAAAAGGCTACTAGACTCCCCCTGAGCAACAAAACCAGGTGGTTACTCCATATAGACTTCTTCCTCAAGATCACCATGCAGAAAAGCATTCTTAATGTCTAACTGATAAAGAGGCCAATAACGAACGACAGCCATAGCGAGAAAAAGACGGACTGATGCTATTTTAGCGACGGGAGAAAAAGTGTTACTATAATCAAGCCCAAATATCTGTGTATATCCTTTGGCAACAACGCGAGCCTTCAGCCGATCAACCTGACCATCTAGACCAACTTTGACTGTATAAACCCAATGGCAACTAACAGTAGAGTTACCTGCAGGAAGGGAAACAAGCTCCTAAGTACCACTAGTATGTAAAGCAGAAATCTCATCAATCATAGCATGCCTGTAGTCTTAGAGATGGAAATAGAGGACAAAAATGATACAAAAGCATAATGGGGTGATAACAAATGATGATAACTCAAGAAAGTATAATGTGGGTTAGCATTACGAGCGGATGTTATACCTTTTTGAAGTGCAACTGATTGGCTAGAAAGAGGCAGGTCCACAGTAGGGGAAGCGTCAGACACGACATGAATCATCCAGGATTGATGCGGGACGTGGGCGGCGGTGATAAGTCAAAAGTGGTGGCACTGTAGCTGGAGATGGAGAAGTAACCATAGATTCCTCAAAGAAAGGTGTGGGTAAGACTGGAGGTATGGGTAAAACCTTAGAGATATCAAGAATAGCATATTCCACGAGTATCTCCAAACCTTTTACAATAACTACACCTAGGTCGAGATCTTCCAAATTGACCTTCCCCTTGTCGATTCTTCATTAACTCTGACATCTGCATTTATGATCTTCTCATTAAGATTCAAATTTAATCATGAAAAAGAAATACTGCTAGAATTTGATCGGGAAAAAGAAAAGTCGCCAGAGATAAGATCTGATGTACGAAACTTGGAATCAGAAAATAATCATATGAGCAGACTCGGAATAAAAAGGCAAGGCTACTGAAAAAAGGAACTGCCAGAAAAGTCACCGGAACACTGCACGCGCAGGCGCGTAGACTGATGCACAGAGAATTTCTTCCGGCGGCGCATGAGGGCGCGTGTAATGCCTATTCTCGGGGAGTCTGACTGGGGTTTGCTCACCGAGAAATTTCAAACATGATGGTGGAGTTGGTTTGTTTTGAAATACACCGACGAAAAATATATTTATTTGGACAACAACTTCTGTCACCGGAAAACGTTGCAGTGAGAAATAATAGAGAAAAATTATTATTGAATAGTTGTCTACATAATTATATTGACACCCTATTTATAGACACTACATTACAATCCTTTTCTAAGTAGGATTTTGTATACTATTCTTATTCCTACACATATTCTAACAGAAATATGATTTGAAACTCTAGGATGGTCTTATTCCTATTTGTTATGTATCAAGGACATCAACGATAGATATAATATCATTAGAGTAAATCTGATTACACCAAAAAGGCAAAAACAAAGCAATAAGATAAATTTAGCTTAATCTTCTGCAGATCATTCTATATACCCTCATAGAACCTTGAATCTCTCCTTCCACACTATCCACCAAATACATGTCGCGATAAATCTCCATCTATTTTGTCCTTTACTACTGAGCTGGCTTCTTCCCAACTTCCCAAAGATTCTGAAATCTTGCTAGCATGGTCCATGCAATGCCTTTAAAAGTTCAAAATGACACTCAAAATCATGCCTATAACCTTGCAATGTAAGAATAGGTGGTTTACTGTCTCTGCAGTCTCCTTGCACATGAAACATCTAGAGCACAAAAGCATTCCCCTCTTCATCAAATTGTCTAGAGTGAGAGGAAACAAGAGATTCTATAAGGGATTTTATCTTTCCAAATCTGTTTTCATGGCCAATTATGAAACTGAAAATTGGACTAGTTCAATAGATGATATGTTGCATTGACCCTATAGGAGCACTAACTGTTACATTGCCACCAAAGTGTATCTTCACCAGTTTGTAGTCCTGTTAACTGATTGAGAGCACTAAAGAAATCAGCCACTCTTTGGACTTCCCAATCATTTAACTTCCTTCTGAATCTGATATTCCAACATTGAATTGACCACATCTCTGCAACTGAATTGGAACTAGGAAAAGTTAAGTTAAAAATATCTGGGAATGCCACTTTCAAAACACCAACCTCGTGCCAATTATCATTCCAAAAGTTGGTCTTGTTCCCGTCTACAACTCTGATCTTGGAATTACCTTGCAATTCATTCCATAAGAATCTGATAGACTTCCAGAGACTTATGCCATAAGATGTGATAACCTCCTTGGTCATCCAACTATCCTCCTACTCATATTTGGCTTTGAAAACTATTCCCCATAGCTGATGTTGTGCCGAGGTATACTTCCACAACCACTTCATTCTAAGGGCTTCGCTGTGAGCTTTCAGGTTCTGGATTCCCAACCCACTAAACTTCTTGCCACATATAACTGCTCTCCATTTTACCAAATGATACTTTTTCCTTTTTAAGTTTCCATTCCATAAGAAATCCCTCCGAATGTTATCCAACCTATTGATGACCCCTGTAGGAATGGGGAACAAGGAGAGTGGTGTTAATGAGTGTCAATCTCCCCTTGCCAATGACAAATATGTGACGTCCACCTAGCCAATTTATCACACCTTTCAATGACATTGTTCCATATTTCAGTCGACTTTGATTTGGCTCCTAGAGGCATACCCAAATACAAAGGTTGGGTGTTTCCCAACCTCTCCACCCAGAATAGTAGCAAGGAGCTCCATATTAGCCACTTTATTTATAGGATATAGTGCACACTTCCTCCAGTTGATGTGTAGTCCTTAAATACATTAAAAAGGGACAAGAATAATCCTGAGATATCTTAATTGATCCTTATCAGTGCCACAAAAAATAAGTGTATCCACATATTGCAACTGAGACACCTCATGACTCTCTGACGTATTTCTAGCTACTTCAGATCCCCCTATCCATCCATTCACCTTGGTTTTATTAAACATGTTATTAAGTCCTTCCATGGCAATCAAAAAGAGGAAGAGAGACAAAGGATCCCCTTGCCTAAGACTTGTCTAAATCTTACAGAATCCAATTGGATTACCATTTAGAAGAATGGAAAAGCTGACAGTTGAAATACAGAATTTGATCTACTGAAGCCATTTGTGTCCAAATCCCATCTTCTCCATCAAGTGAGTAAGAAGTTCTAGTTCACATGATCATAGGCTTTTTCTATATCTAGTTTAAACAGGATCCCTCACTTCTTATCTTTCATCCTGGAATCCACAACCTCATTGGAGACTAGCACAGCATCCATGATCTGTCTACCTTTGATGAAGGTCATCTGTTGATCATCTACCAATTTAGAAATAACCATCTTCAATCTTTCAGTAAGTACTTTAGAGAACAGTTTGTAGACACTACCAATTAGATGATAGGTCTAAAATCTCTAAGCTCTTTGGCACCTTTCTTCTTTGGGATGAGAGCAATAAAAGTAGCATTGAAGCTTTTTCCAAAGAAACCAAGCTCATGGAAATTGTGAAAAGCCTCCATGATGTCGTGCTTTACAACTTCCCAACAACTGACAAAAAATCCCATAGTATATCCATCTAGCCCTAGCGCCTTGTCGGTAGTTATGTTGCTTGGACTTTTCAAAAATTTCATTGGGCGCCTATCGAATCCTTCAAAATTAGTGTATTTTTGGAGGATACGACACGGGTGTGACAATATTTTTGGAGAGTCCGAGCAACTTAGGTCGGTAGCACATCATTTCAAACATCTGAGCACTTTCTCTTCTTTAAATCTTCCTTGTAGTGTCTTTCTCTTCCCCATTCAAAACAGGACAGCCAGGACATAAGTTGGTAGGCCTCCATTTTGTTCTCCTATAATTGGTTGAAATTTTTACTTTAGTATAAATAACCCCATTTAATGTGGAATAACAATCGCCAACTAGATAATCTCGAGATAAAATAATCAATGACATCCAAAAGCTCTTCTTCCAAAGCATGGAAAGGTTAAAATTGGAACTGAAGCTTTTATCCAAGTTTATTTAGTGTAAAAGCAAATACATATTTTACATTATATCCCACATATCCCATTTTTAATCCTATGAACCAAATATCTACCCAAAAAAAGGATATCAACAATAGTCTCATTATTATTGAATCCTCATATTATAATCTTCAAAATATAATACCGATTTAACTTAATTCGCAAACAAAATGACACTTAGGGTTTAAGAATACAAATATGAACTGAAAGTTTATACAGGAATAAGGTCGAGGTAAGATTAGACAAGATCATGGTGTATAAAAACATATAATCCATATATATGTGTTCAATATTCCATAAGAATGTTGTGATATATGTAACCTAAAGTAGGATTGCTCAAAAATGACACAGTGCTACCAAAGTACTATGTGCTAGATAGCTACCTACCAAAATGAAAGACAAGTTCTATAAAATGATGATGGGAACCAGCAGTTTTATAAAAGAGAGCTGAACATATCCACAAGAAGATTGTCAATGAATTCTTGCAAGTAAAAGTAAATTATTAATGAAGACTCAGTACCAAGCTACAACTGAGACGAACAAAAACTTGAGGATGTTAAAATGAATGTCCACTCACTAAGATCAAGATTAGAAATGATAACATTCTACAACTATAAGTAACATTAGAGGATAAAACACGAAAATGTTGCCTACGATGGTATGACCTCCATATGCACAAACCTCTAGGTGCCACACTATTATATTGAGACATTAAAGAGAAAGAGGTAGACCTAAAATCTCATGGAGAAATTATTACAAATGGCCTGCAATCTCTCAGTAGGCATAGCACATGACCGAACACAATTAGCAGAACATAGTGGACCAAAATATTAACATATGTGATACCAAATAGTAACGATGATTTAGTCATGTTAGTACACTTGCGTTAGCTTTGATGCTAAGAGCTTTGTTTACTGTCAATGCAAAGATAAGCTCAAAATTTAGAAATATTTAGGTTTGGATGAGCCCTTAATCCAATTATTTCTAACTATTGAGTATTGGAATTAACTTGACCAAACGGAGGGAAACAGTGATACAAGATTCATACAACTAACCCAACTAGCTTGGGATTTAGGCAAAGTTTTTGTATATTCAACACATATATTCACTAAGTTGTTGAAGAACGAAGAGGTCGGGTTAGGAATCGAAAACGGGGGGACTTTGCAGTTCCAGCAAATCCTTTTAATCCCTTTCAAATTAAAAGGAAAAAGTGAGTTAATCTCATTTACTTCTCTTCCACTCATGCCATACAACATACAACAACAACATACCCAGTGTATTCCCATATAGTGGGGTCTGGGGAGGGTAGAATGTATGCAGACCATAACACTACCTCCGAAGAAGTAGAGAGGCTGTTTTTGATAGACCCTCAGTTTAGGACCGATAGCAGTATAGCAAATCACAAAACATAAATGCGTATAGACTAGTATAGTATGCAAAATAAACTAACACCGGCATCCACAAAGTAATATAACAACCACCAGATACTACTAAAAAACTATCTAACCGAAAACATAGACATCACTCAACATCCACGAACAAGAAACTTCAAACGCAAATAAAAAAACGCTCCCACCCCCTAACCCTCTACCCCAATCCGCATCCTCCACCCCTTCCTATCAAGGGTCATGTCCTCTGGCAGCTGTAACTGCTCCATACAACATGAACAAAAGTATTCAACAACATACCCAATGTAATCCTACTTGTGGGGACTGGGGAGGGTGATATGTAGGCAGCCTCACCCTTACCTTGTGAAGGTAGAGAGAATACACTGCCCATTTTCATCTTATTTGCTTTCATCTTTAATTGAAATTTTTCAAAAGAACCTAACACTCAGAAGAATACCAAAAACAATGACTACTTCCGAACATTTCCAACTCTGAGTGCACATCATCCATGTCAATAAGAGAATCGCCAATTAAACAATGAACAACGGATACAATCCGCCGTAATCAATTATATCCCTTGTTCATTTTATGATATAGTAATCAATTATTCAATTATGCATCAGATGAGAACAACTATCTGGATATAAGATAAAAAACAATTTCAGTGATCAACAATAATGGTGAAAAAAAGCAACAACCAACAACTTATGCATATTAGAACCCAAAGTTACTTGAAAATCCAGCCTGACCTTTGTTCCAAATGGACCGACGGGAAAGTTAATGTCAAGAATATCCCTTCCCTAAAGAAGCACACAAGAAAAGTAAAAGTCACAAGTAACCACTATCAATGACATCTGAACAATACCACCTAATATCTCTGCTAAAATGCTAAATTGGTAGAACATGGTAGATAACTCACTTGGAGCTCAGCTTCAAGCTCTTCGCGCTCATGGCCAGTTGCAATCGGCATTACATCCTCCACTTTCTTAACAACATTCTCTGTACCACACAACAAAAAATATCCATACTCATTACAATCCATTCAGAATAAAAATGAGCACCATGAGATCTGAGGTTCAACTATACACCAGGTAATTTCTTCCCATAGAACTGTTCTATCCTTGGTGGACAAAGTTACCTTATACTTGTCGCTCATGGGAGGTGGGAGGTGGCAGGTATCTGTAAAATTAGTCAAAGGTGCGCGCAACCTAACTTCGACACCACGGTAATTAAAAAAAAACTAGAAACAAACATTAAATAAACCAATCAAGCCAGTACATCTCAATCGAAAACTAGTTGCACTCCACTATAGAAATCCTCTATATCCATTCCAAGATCTGATTACACTAGGGTTGGGAGTAGAGAGAAGTGCGAAAGGATACCTGACACGGTACTGAAGTGGTGAGGGAAGAACGTGACCGGTGAACGGAACGCAGCCGGAGAAGGAGATGGAGAAGAATAAGAAGAAGAAATGGACGTGGTGGCGGCGGCGGCAAATGAACTGGTTGTTTTAGGAGTGGATCGAAGTAGACTTAGGATTCGTCGATGCGAAGAGAGTTTTCTCGACATTATGTGTTCACTTGGATCGAGACTCCTAATCAACTCTTTATTTCCCTTCTGTTCTCTGCATAGAACTTTTTGCGGAAATGAAATGGCAAATAAGGGTGGCACTGGCCGGAGGCTTCGGCCAAAGTTGACTCGCTCGTGTCGAATTTCTCTCACTGGTGTCTATTGTCCTCCGTTTTCCTTTTCTAATTCAGTAATTCAGTAATTATTAATATTAATAATAACTAGTTTAAAATAAGTATTTTGTATGTGTATATAGTGTTAATTAATAATAAATATATATAAAAATAAATAAATTAGCATAATATATTATATTATTAAATATAACATTTTAACAAATAACGTATTGGATACATATACACATGATAATTCACCACATTTTTTTGTGATATTTGACTCATTCTAGATACACGTATACATGTGAAACTACATTCTTTTCCTTTTATTAAGTATTTTTATAAAAGTAGGTGAACAAAGCGATTTAGATCATTATTGAACCAATACAATCCAGCATTGAGAATTTGTTGGCCTTTTGTTTTTTCTTAATAAGAAAATAATATTATTATTATATTATATGTATTTTTTTTTTGCACCAAAAGTACAATACTTGTGGTCATTTAAACTCAACAAAGAATTGTGCTCAGCTTTTTTTGACTTTTTATTTTTCTCAAAGTGGCTTCCTCTCGCATTTTAATTCTTATTTCACCTAACATCTTTTATTTACAGTTGACGAAATTTAAACTATAAATGAAAAAAGGTCACAAATTTGACCGCTATTACGAATTTGTTGTTCTCAGTACTTTATTATATGAAAGAAGTATAGATGACCTATTATGTAAATAAAAAATGCATTTAAAATTGTATACATTGATATTATAAAAAATATTAACGCACAGATAAGTATTCATAAAGTAACCATAAGTAACTAATCAATCATCATTTTTCATACTACAGAATTAATAGGGTAAAAAAAATTTAGGCGTCTAAGTGTATATATCTTAATTTTTAAAACGATATTACATCATAGAGATAATCAAAAGGGGAGAATCCATTGTCATTCACATACAATTTTTAAAGCTATTAACTAAAAGAAAACGTAAAATTTAATACCTAATTAAATTCAATTTTTTTTAGATTTCTTTACTTTCGTCAATAATGAAGTTTTTGGTATTAACTAAATTCGCTCAATCTCTTAATTCTTAGCTTTTAATAGATATTTAATTTTAAAAAATCACAAAAGAAGAAAAAAATGCAAAATCTCAGCCATGAGGACACACCTAGAGTAACTTTGTCCCCATCGTAATCAAATTTTCATATCTCCTCTTTTACTTCAATTCAATTGTACCTTCATAACAATAAAGAAAAAAAAAATCAGTGATGGTAAAAGAATGTCACATAAGAGTTGATGAAAGAATATAGAAACGTCAACGCATAGATAAGTATTTATAAAGTAATCACAAGTAACCAACCTATCATCATTTTCCATAACACATTACTTAATCCTTAGAACGATATTGTATTATAGAGATAATCAAAAGGGAGAATAAAAAAAATAAGCAAAACCTCAGCCATGAGGATACACCTAGAGTAACTTTGTCCCCAATGTAATTAAATTTTCATTATGTCAAACTCTTACGTCTCTTCCTTAACTTCAATTCAATTGCATCTTCACAACGATAAAGAAATAAGAGAGAGATCAATGATGGTGAAAGAATTAATGACGCATAAGAGTTGATGAAAGAATATAGAAACGTTAATTTTTCTTCACATATGTTTTCAATTTTTTTTTAAAATTCTCCTTCTCATCTATTTTAGGAGTATTTTTTTTATTATAGATAGTAGTACCAGAAAAATCTAAAAAAGGGGGAAAAAATGATACATGCACGATTTATAGCGCAAAGTAACTACTTTGAGAAAGCAAGTAAAAGATTCAATTCATTATCATTGTTTGGACATAGACATAGATTTGTGATTTTGCATAATAAAGACAAGATCAAAAGTGAATTGAGAATTAAGTTTGATCCGCACAATAATGAATTATACTAAAATCTCAACACTCAAGAAAATCACAAAAAAATATGTTAATTTCAACAACTGAAATCTGGCTGATCATCATCAACTATTTTCGCCATAAATTTAAACAATTTGGAATTGCAAACATTTTACTTTACTTTATGATCTTATATTTATATAGGAACAACAAGTCAACAACTATTATTTCCTTATTGTATTTGGTCACAATTATGTATAAAAGTTTACTTGTAAATACTTATAATTTTTTTTCCATAATTTTTTCTTACTATTTTATTTTTGGCAAAGTAAAACAATATTAGTCTCCTAGTTTTTTTTTCATAAATTTTTTCTACTGTATTATTTTTGGCAAAGTAAAACAATGTTAATTTCCTAGTTTAACACTACCATATCAAATTTTATAAGGAAAAACATCACGTATTGGAACATATGCTAAGGAAAAACATCACGTATTGGAACATATGCTATTTAAATAAGGAAAACATTAACACTTTCAATTTTAGTTGATTTCAAAATATTAAATATTATAATGAAAATCAAATAATAATTACAGAAAAATAGGTAAAAAGACTATTTTATCTATTGCGAAGTATTTTAATGAAGGGTAAACCGCATAAGAGTTGATGAAAGAATATAGAAACGTTAATTTTTCTTCACATATGTTTTCAATTTTTTTTAAAATTCTCCTCTCATCTATTTTAGGAGTATTTTTTTTATTATAGATAGTACCAGAAAAATCTAAAAAATGGGGGGAAAATGATACATGCACGATTTATAGCGCAAAGTAACTACTTTGAGAAAGCAAGTAAAAGATTCAATTCATTACCATTGTTTGGACATAGACATAGAATTGCGATTTTGCATAATAAAGACAAGATCAAAAGTGAATTGAGAATTAAGTTTGATCTGTACAATAATGAATTATACTAAAACCTCAACACTCAAGAAAATCACAAAAAAATATGTTAATTTCAACAACTGAAATCTGGCTGATCATCATCAACTATTTTCGCCATAAACTTAAACAATTTGGAATTGCAGACATTTTACTTTACTTTATGATCTTATATTTATATAGGAACAACAAGTCAACAACTATTATTTCCTTATTGTATTTGGTCACAATTATGTATAAAAGTTTACTTGTAAATATTTATAATTTTTTTTTCATAATTTTTTCTTACTATTTTATTTTTGGCAAAGTAAAACAATGTTAGTTTCCTAGTTTTTTTTCCATAAATTTTTTCTATTGAATTATTTTTGGCAAAGTAAAACAATGTTAATTTCCTAGTTTAACACTAACATATCAAATTTTATAAGGAAAAACATCACGTATTGGAACATATGCTAAGGAAGAACATCACGTATTGGAACATATGCTGTTTAAATAAGGAAAACATTAACACTTTCATTTTTAGTTGATTTCAAAATATTAAATATTATAATGAAAATCAAATAATAATTACAGAAAAATAGGTAAAAAGACTAGTTTATCTATTGCAAAGTATTTTAATGAAGGGTAAAAAGTTTGAATCACTTTTCTAAGGGTCTTCACACTTTTAATATATTATAGATATAGATAAAGGGAAACAAACTCATGAGGACTAAGGGTGCATTTGTTTTTTTTAAAGATTAAGACGTTTGAATCTGAATGGATATTTGAATGATTAAGATGTTGTTTCTAGATCTGAATACTGAATGATTAAAATTGTTTGTTTTTTTAACATCTAAATATACGTAATTTATTTATTTATAATAAATATGCAATTTAAAATTAAAAAATAATAAAATATTATATTATTTGAAAATATTATATCATACAACCACTTCCAGTTTCATTCCGAAATTATCAGTTCAATCAATGTCACTTGACGGAGTATTATGAAACTGTACAAGTAGGATATTTTCGATAGACCCCCGATACAGAAGATTGAGAAGCTAAAATAATAATATATATTATAACGTCACCAAAGGATGTGCTAATAGGACTGTACAAAGTAGTAAAAGAATATATTAAAGTGTTCCACTTCTAATCTTAAATGAATTCTAATGTTTGTTATTTCATTTATTTACATGTTATATCCTACACGATGAGCAAAACAACAATATACATCTATGCGCATTCTAGCAAAAACTTAAGTGAAGCAAAACAAACTACATGCCGATCTTTTCCACCTTTATTTTATACGTGATGAATTAAGAAGATTAAATATTATTTCAATTAAAGATCCAATTATATCTTCTGGAGTAGAGCATGGATATTGAGCAGCAAATAGTGCATGCTTAAATTGATAATAAAAATATTTATAAATAGTTTTAGTGAATCATACCTGAAAGAGAAGGAAAATAATGTGAAGAGAAAGAGAAAGAGAGAGAGAAACGTGAAGAGAGAGAGAGAGAGAGCAGCGTGAAGAGAGGGCGGGAGAACAACGTATTTAGAAAAAATAATAAAGTTTGAGATTTGTGAGGAAATAAATTGTATTTAAAAAGAATCTGAATGCGATTCAGATTTTTTTCTATGTCTAACTGATCCAGAGGTTTTTTAAGATGTTTTAAGAGGCTTTAAAAAAAACAAATGCACTTAATGGGCTGAAGTTTGAACAATTCAGATTCAGACCTCTATTAAGTGCAAACAAATAGGGCCTAAGTTGCCAAATACCCTTTTTGAAATTTTTGTTTGCCATTTAGACACAAGTCTTAGAAAATTTATCAAATATCACTAAGAGGATGTTTGAATGGGCTTAAAAGTTGGTCAAAATATGATGTCATCATCTTTTCTTTTCAAGTTAACAAATCTAGCACACAAGATTTTAATAATACACTTTAACCCTCCTTCTTCATCCACAATTATATTGAATATATCTTTTCAAAAATAATTTTTTTTAAAAATTCTAAAAGTGTAAAATAGAAATTCTTATTTCCCTCCAAAATTCTCCGATTCAGGCACGAATCTGGAGATTTTTTCCGGCGATCAGCTCAAAATCAGTCTCAAACATCAGAATCTTATCCATTCTTACCCCATTTGTTTGTTATTCTCTCAAACACACATTCCACCATTGTTAAAAAGCTTTCAAATAACTCACATTACTCAAAACCTCTTTAAAAAGTACATTATAGTAGCTCGAGCGATTCCAACTTCGTTTCTCTATTCTATAAACCCAATGATAATTAATTAGAAGCAATATTAGCAATTTCACTATTTTGTACAGATATTTCCCCAGTCATCGACCATTCATATACTAGGCATATACTAGTAGCATAATTGAGGATCGGATAAAGGGTAATTCTAGGATGTCTATTGCAAAGTTTGTTCTGATTTTTGGTGATTTCATGAGAGAAGACTCCCAAATGTTGGAATTAGAAATCTTTTACTAAGGTAACATTGCCCATTGTGGTTCACCACAATGGCTTATACGACGACTTAATTGCAAGTATAATTGGGATCGGGGATTTAGATTGCGAGCCGAGGGACGTGGTGATTAGTTATCTAATGAATTTGAGGGAAAAAGAGCATACTACAATCATAAATAATGACAGACGTGTGTCCTTGTACATGATGGATGTTGGTGCTGATGGCTTTAGGCCTATTTTAAGAATAAATGTAGTTGAGAGAACCTTTGAAGAACCGTTGAATTCATCACCACCCTACCTCGGTGCTCGACAGTCGATGATGATTTAAAAGAATATGAGAAAAATGGCGATCATTCAATGAATATGGAAGCTGATTCTATGGATATGGAATATGATTTATTAGACTGGCAAGTTGTTGAAGAAGATTGTGGAATGGGATCACAATCAAGTCATTCCTTCTCTCATGGAACTAATTTCTACTGTGAACAAACATTCAAAAATAAGAAAGAGCTGAAAATGCTACTAGCCGGAGCATCGATGACACAACCCAAACCAGGGTCTTGTCATAGTGGGCAATCCCAACCCTAACCAGGAGCGGGAACCAGCCCCATTTCCCAACCCAACCACCAAACGCATACCTTGAGTTGGTTGAAGTCCGAACATATAACAAGATAACATATCCAACCATGTGGTGACTTTGGGATAAGTCTATATCCGAGACCAACCCAACCAAGTCCAACTACCCAATAACCTACCAAACTAATGCAGAAACCATAAACCAATACCATGATAATAAGTCAATGTATATATGTACATATAACAAAACAATCCATAACATACCCAAGTCTACAGTTGTCCATAGAAAGCCTCTAGAAAAACCAAAAAGTACCTAGTCGGGACATGCCCCCGACCATAACCAAAACCAAAATCTATGAAAGACGAGAAATATGTAAATCAACCATGACATGAAATGGATGTCTTTCGAAATATTAAAGCTCACCACTTCAATCCAACATCGACTGTTACCGAATTCGATCACTAAGCAAGAGAAGTAGAATGGTCGATCCCTACATAACATGGGTATACAGCCGCCCAAAGATGGATTAGTGAGTGAACACCAGCATGCACTCAGGATAAAGATAAGATAATCCATTTATAAAACTAAGTAAAACCATCCATGATGCATACAACCATACATATATATATATATAACCATGTCGGGAAAGGGGACCTGGTTTAGCATGCCTTTAAAACCTTTACCTGGGATGTGTAGTTTTGCCGTCCTAAACCACCCATGGGCTATATGGGTTCAGCTCTCTTTGCTGAAAGGGCCCTAGTGCGTGTAGCTGCAGTACTAGGGAAGAAACCTAAGATGACTAGTATATCTCCAAATATAAAGTGTGACATCATGCACATGGTCACCAAGACCAACCTCATATCGGCAAATATGAATTTTCAATTTTGGTCCCCCCGGGACCTCCACCTTTCACATCTTTGCTACACATCCTGACATTATTGCCCATTTAAAACCATTACTAAGCAAACAACCAATCTATTTACCATTTATTAACCAAGGCCATTTAGTAGTGGTATCATCATACAGACCATACTTGTAAGTACTATCCATAGCCAACCAATTATAGGTTTAAGGAGACTTTCAAGTGCCCTTCCATTTACCCTATTAAACTACTTGGTGGACTTCCATGTTCCTCATAAGCATAACCATTTAGCCTTTTACCTTTCCATACTATTTAAACCAATTTAGTTAATGCATTCACTTGAGGGATTTCCATGTATCCCGCAACCATGACCACCAAAACCTTTACCCTTTAAACCATTCCAAACTATTTTAGACCATGCCAAACATTTAAAGCATTTATATCATTTAAACTATGAAAAACCATCCAAAACCACTTAGAGTTCCATTACCAAAACAAAACATGTAAGAATTCCAATGAAAGTTCAACAATAGAGTAAAAACATTCTTTGAGGCATTTTATCAAACATGCTGAGGGCATACCTTTACCAAGACCAAAACCAATGCATAAACCGCCATAATTAGGGTTACTCAAGCCCCATTTATTAAACCATAACCAACCAATAACCACATATGCAAACCATTACCAAAAATATGTAAAAACATAGTTTAAACTAATACCAAACCATATGCATCAAGACCCTCAATGTATATTTTGAAAACTACCATTCATGATCAATAAAACAATGTTTAAAACACAATACACATGCCTTTAGTTGGAACTAACAATGAGGGAAGGAATATATGCCTTATACAAGAAGATTCACAAAATAAATCTCGACCTTTGAGCCCTTTGAAGAAAACATGAAGAAACCCTAGCCTCCAATCTTCAAGAGTAAGTTTGAGAGAGTAATTGAAGCGTTTTAACCCTTTAACAAGTATTATGGAAGTCTACCAAGGGATATATAATGTGAGGACATAAGGGTTTGGGAGTAGGAAATGTCCAAACTACCCTTGACTTAAAAATTAAACAAGCTATGTCCAAGGGTATAAATTTCCTTTACCATCTGTATCCTAGGGTATGAGTGGTACCTCAACTCATACCCAAGACCATGTCAAGACCCTACTTACTAGTTTCTATACGACTCACACCTCCCTAGTTATACCTTAAGGGTACGAGTGACACCCCGAATCATACCCACCAACCGTATCTAGAGCAGACTCTATAACACCAAGACGATCATGCATAATACAACTTGTGCTACATCACTCGTATGCTCTTATACAATTTGTATCCTAGTGAGTCATATCTTAGGCAGTAGCCAAGCCAACTATATTGCCTAGGGTAAGTAGTGGGTACTTGGGAAATTTTATTGGAATCAAACTTTGAACTTGGACTTCTATGTTGAAGTTGATACGAGATATTTCACAACTCGTACCTATCGGTATGAGAGCCGTAATGGGACTCGTACCCACTGACAACATGGAAGTTTAACAAATATCAAGTTAACTTGGACTTCTAGATTACATTCGACTCAATCATACGAGTCGTATCCACAACTTATGACTCATACACACTAATCATACCTACTGGGGAAGAATTCAAAATAGAATAATTATTTCTGATTTGCTTACGACTGTTGGTCACGAGTCGTACCCTTTCGATACGATTGGTAAGATGGATTCGTAAGTTGACCAGTGAACAAAGGTCATGCACCATCTAATGTACGGCTCAATTATACAAGTCATACCCGGTGTTTATGATCAGTACCCACCACTCGTACCTAAATCAGACAAGGTACATAAAACTTTAGTATTAAATTTTTTCTTTTCTTTTCTTTTCTTAATTACTAATAATAGTGTATTTCAAGGGATCATGCCTCTAAAGAATGCCTCCTCATCCAAACCAAGTGCTAAAATATTGAACAAATAAGTAAAAATAAAAAGTGAGGAAACTAGTATTTCCGAGTATAGATCACTATCTGAGAGGAGCGAAGAAGAGTATGACAGAACCTCAACAACGTAAGCTACTAAAAAGGGGAAAGAACTGGCTAAAGATAAGGGGATGAAAGTGGTTCCCCAAGAGTCTGAAGCACCACCACCAAAGGGGTCGAGAAGAAAGGATGTGATTATATATCCTCCTCACACACCATAGTTAGCTGATGATGACAGTGATGATGAAGAGGAATCTAGTTCAGCAAGGAGAGTTTAGATAGAGCTCAGGGTACGGAGTTTGATGCTAACCCAATAGACAGACAGGACCCCCATTCACATTAACCACTTCTCCAATTCCCATCATTGAATGATGGGGTACCCTAACATGTAGGAGATATTTAACACGAGGTTGTTCTGTTTACTAGGCGGTAAGATAAAAAGGGTGCTATATCTAGAGAAAAAAATGACCACTATGGGGATGGCTGAATTACTCAAGTTTGAAGATCACTTTAGGAATTATGGATTTAGGTGAATAATGAGAGTGCTCGATAGATATAGTGAGGTCCTAGTGTATGAGGTCTATACAATCTCCAAGGTAGTATTATAGAGGCAGTATCGATAGGGGCTATTTTAGAAAGGTGGTGAACCTATCACCTCTCTCATAATTTGGGGAGTTTGAGTTAACATCTCCTCCTGAACCATCGAGATTTTTTTTTATGAGATGAAATATCAGGCTTCATCCAACATAGGAGAGATGGACTACCAAATGAAATAGATGAGAATAATTACTATACATACCTTGGGTACTGATGATAAAATTATAAAATTCAAATAGATAGCTGAGTGGTTAGCTGCACATGGTGAGAATGGGACTTGGATTATAAGAAAGTGGAAGAAAATTAAGAATTGTACCATTAAATTTGATGGTAAAGATTGGTTAACACTAGCCCGACACGAGCTGTGTCCGACGATTGGAGAAGATGTTCTGAGCCCAGTCCAGGCTGCTATAATAGCCAGTTTTATAGATGGCAATGAGTTTGATATTAGTGAGTTCTTTACTCAAGAGTTGAGTAATAGAAAAGTTAGAGGGGAGAAGGTATTGTTGTCCTACCCCTCCATAATTACTTAGATTTAACTAACTATACGAGTTATGGAGCTATCCAGGATTAATGAGATGATTAAGACCCGGAGAATGTTTGACATCAGGTTGATTCAAGATGCGACCAACCCCTTGGCCGAACCTATAAGAGAGAAAGTATATGTGATGGCAGTAATGTCCCTACATTATGATCTGAATAACGCCTCTGCTACTGTTGAGGCTACCGAGGCAGGTGCAAAGACTAGGCCGCTCTCACAGGTGTAACGGGCACTTCCAGTGCCCCATCGCCAGTCTATTTTGTGCCACCTAGGCCAAAGGGTATGCCTCCATATGTTATTTTTATCTTTCAGGCTACATGGACTGAGGTTGTGACCCAGTTAGCTACACTCATTGCGAAGTTAGGTCACATAGAGGGCAAAGTAAGAATTTGGATGGCTTGGCAGTTTGAGGCACAGGATAGGCAATTTCAAAGGTGCCTAGATGCGTTTAAGTTAAGAATTACTCGATAGTTTGGTAGTGGTAAGATGCCCAATGTTGCTGATGTCAAGTCCGAGATTTTTGAAATCAAGAAGATGGTTGCAAAATTGTATCAGAGTTCGGGTATTGCTAAGACAGATGTAGAGACTGTGATTCCTATAGTTGAGGTGTAGAATATTTTAGATAAACCATCATACATTCATGTTAAGGGAACTAAAGAAGAAAGAAGATAGAAGAAGAGAAAGATGAAAAAAGAGTACGATACTAGAAGAAAGCTAAAGCAGATAGTATTCAGGATGAGCGGGACTGCGAGACAAGGGTCCGTAAGATGGCTACTAGAGTTGGTAGATCGAGAGCTCTGATTGGTGTTGTTGAAAGGGTTGATGTTGTGCACCCGTATGCTGATTCAGTCCCAGTTGTTGGGACAACAGCTGATGAGTGTAGGACCCGACCTAAGATCCCACATTCTGATGTTGATGCTCTGGCTCCTTGAACACCAAGGTATGACCCTTATCCTTACTCTATTTATTTTTGCAGTACATGGGACAGTGCAATTATTTTAGTTGGCAACGGGGGTTATTACAAAAAATTTGGGAGTAGCTGACTAATACAGCTAAAACTGATAGTCTATTATATCTTGTAGGTTTGAGGTGGGGCAACTGAGACATAGAGTAGATCACCGCACCTATGGAAGCATATATTTTTATTTGATTGTGATTTTTAGGATTTAGAAAAAATTTCAAGATATATTAAAATTTTTTTTATTTTGATTGACATTTAAGTTGTGATTGTTGAAACAACACTGATTTATATGCTAAATTGTGAAAAATCGTACACCATCAAAAGTGGTACTAAAAGACTTTTTTTTTGTTTAACTTTTAAGTTGTGATCTTTTAAACAACAATGATTTTATATGTCAAATTGTGAGAAATGATGCCCCCTCAAAAAAAATTATTTAGATAATTACATGATTTATATACTTGTGTGAGACTGTTGTGCATATGATAATGGCATTATGATTTGGGATAGAGTAGTTAGGGACAAAAAATTTTATAGTTGGATAAATAGTACTTAGTAGAGTAGTCGTGTGCAAGTACGTGTAAGGTTTACTGAGTTCCTGATTCTTTTGGAATCTAGAACTTGCCAGGTTGCTTTTACCAATGGCTAGGAGAGTTAGGTAGGAAATAATCATAGGCCCTTATTGTATGAGTTCTGTTTAGCCAGAATTGCCCAAGCCAAATGAATAAATACCTTTGATCCAAATATTTAATCCTTTGTAGACCATTTTTTCTTACTACAACTATCACCTACCCGTTTAACTTACAATGAACCTGTTTTGGCCCTATTTCTCCTGAGGACATTGTGCATCTCAACTCGGGAAAATCGCCTAAGATTAGGGTGGCTATTATAGGGGTGCGTAAGAGAAGAATGAGTGTGAAGATAATGGGTAGAAGAAAAATTGCCAAAACATAGGCAGATGTGATGAAAAGAAAAGAAAAAAGTGCAATGCATAGTAAAAGGAAAAGAATAAGGACAATAAATGCTAAAAAGCTATATCTAACCCCATTAGAAAATGCTTAAGAGAAAACAGAGACATAAGGGTGGAAAACAAAAAGTGAAAAGTATGTGGACCCCAAGAAAGTTGTCATGTATAGGAGGCTTAGTCACTAAATGAATCTAAAAAAGATATCATACCATCCCCAAGCCTACGCTACAAGTCAAATAAAGTCCTATAGTGATCCTTCTATGACTGTCATACAACTTAGGAAAAGAGCATAAGGGAAATCCTATAATATGTTGTGCGCACCGATGATACTTCTTTGTGAGCAAGAGAGTCATTTGTGAATTCCCTTAGTAGATTGGTTTATCTATATGAAAAGTGAATGGGATTTCTTTGACTGTGACAGTACATGAGTTGTGCTACTAAGTTGTTAGGTTGTTTGACGAATGTAAATCATATCTATGCCCAAGTGTCTATTTATAATGTAATTCCATCATCGGATTCCCTTATGTGTCCACGTATGCTAAATTATCATACACAACTTAATTTTGAAAAGAAGAGTTAAGAGAGGAACCACAAGATTAAAATTTAATTCAAAATCACTTCCATGGGTTGCTTGAGATCTTCCTATTTAAGCATCAGCTTTGTGCTAGAGAATAGTTATTTAGTTTTGTTTGCCTGAGGATATGCAAATTTCTAAGTTGATGGTGTTGATGTGGCATAGAAGCACAACACTTTCGATGATTAAAACCAATAATTTATGCATGAACTTAGGATATTTTGTTGGATATAATGCACTTTGGTGTGAATTGTATGTAAAACTGGTCTATAACTGTATTTGGACAAAAAGAGAACAAAAAGTCCTGAGAAAGACTAACTCTGCTCAGTATACGAGTCACAGTTGTAACTAGTTGATACAATTCGTATGGTGAATCATGTGAATAGAAAAACCAAAATCCAAGTGGAGGAGCAAAGTATGAGGAAGATACGACTCAAGTATTCTAGTCGTAAACAAGAATACAATTTATATACGAAAGTCATAAGTATAACAGAACCTGAGCTACCATCAAGGTGTTAAAGTATCCAAAGAATACGATTCAAAAGTATAAGTACAACTCATATAGGTATGTCGTATATGAACCAGTATTCAAAGTTGGGAAAGACTGAAGTCCCGGGTGGATACGAGTTTAGGACATGAGTCATACACACAGGTATAACTCATACATAGATATTGTATGCTGAATAGAAAGTTGAATTTATGGGATGTTAAGATACTGGAACGGATATGATAAGGCAGGGTACGACTCATATTTAGCCGATATAAGTGAACATCGAGTCGTACCGACAGTCGACTTAACTTTACCTTTTCTATTTTTAATAGGATTTTTATCTTATTTTGAGATACTATATATACCCTAGGGTTTATCATTTCTTAGGTTACACTCTTGACCCTTCCTTTATATTAGAATACTTTTACAATTGTTCATGAGATTCTATGGTTTATTCAATTAAAGACTTTAGAGTTTATTCATCTTATTCTTGTCAAATTGATTTTATGTGTTCTTTATTAATAATCATGGTTTCTTACGTAAACATGAGCGGATAATCTCCTTATCTAAGGGTGTGGGAACCTTGATAGATTAGCTGCACAGAGATAGTGTTTGACATAATTATTCTAGGGTTTCTGCATATATATTAATTCTTCTTTAAAGTAATTCATTTTATAGTAGCTGCAAATGCTTGAGATAGTCTATATTTGCATCCATTCGATAACCAAGAAGTTTGAGATGGGAAAAGTAAATTAAGACATTGATTTAGGATTTTTGCCTCCATTTTTAGTCCACACATCTCATCTTATCACCTAATCCTACCCCGACAAGTGTAACTGAGCCCGTAACAAGGAGAAACAAGGCAACACCCTGAGACTTACCCGGTAAGGGGTAAAATTTATCTTTGAACTTATTTAGCAGTTGATAAGACTTATCTTATAGGCGTTACATATAAAAAAACATAATAATTGGGTTGATCATGAGAAATTTATGCAGTAGAGAAGCCAGGGGAAACACATACCTAGCGTTAATCTCATATTGATTACAACTTAGTAGTACTCAAGATTCGGTTACTATTTACGATTGATACTACAAATCCCCCTAATTACTTTCCTATATTGCTTGTGGATTACATTAAAGCAAGAAACTATTCCTATTTTCCCTGTGTGATCGACCCTATCCTTTTTGGGTTATTTTATTTGCAATCGACAACATTATACTTATAATTGGAGTGTTGTTTCTTATGACATTATTTTTTTGCGCCATTTTCATTGAGGACGGTTGAGTAGTGAATTGAATTGGTGAAGTTCATGGGTTTTTTAATTTTTGATTTTCCTTTGGCATACCCCAGTGTATTCCAAGTACTAGGACAATAGGAAATCCCTTATTCCCATTTTATCCAGAGCCATAGAGAATTTTTCAAACTCCGAGAGTGGTTCAAGATCTCCTACCTGAAGATCCAAATGTCACACTCCCACGCGCTCCATTAGATCCATAAATTATTGTTTACTTACAGACATAATATCTATTAGAGTAAGAACTTAAAAAAGTATAAAATGGCAGATGTGCTACAGAGGTGGCAGTAGCTTAGCAAGGAGGACTGGTATGGCCCAAACAAGTTATTGATCATCAAGTTTAGAGAGGTAGGGCTTCATTTATTTCGGCATATCAACACGTAGACCCATATGAAGAAGATGATAAAGATCTGGGCTATGTTGAGCCTACGGAGTCTAAAGCCATTGTTCCGCCTACTTTAGCCCATAATGTGAAGTTTTATATCACCAGTGCTATGGTCTAATTGTTGAGTCTGGAGGGTGTATTTTTTTAGTAAAGATAAGGATAACGTAAACATAAACCTTACAAATTTTCTCAAGATCTGCACAAATTATAATATTCTAGGGGTTAATTAGGAATCACTAAGACTGAGATTGTTTCCATTTTTTTTGATAGATGAAGCATCAATATGGCTAGGGAAACTGCCAAGAGGATCTATCATTACTTGGCATAAGTTAAAGATATATTTTTTTAACAAATTCTTCCCTCCTACATGGATGTTAAAGCTGAAGGATAAAATTTGCAATTTCAGACAGCTACCTGCAGAGTCTATGTTTGGGGCATGGTATTAATTCAAGAAGAAGTTGAGCATGGTATCAAATAACAGAATCAGAGGATCTAACTTGTTTGAGATCTTCTATGAATGATTGAATAACATTTCAAGAGCTATGATAGACACAATTTTAGAAGGAGCATTTATGCGTCTTCACTGGAAAGTTGCACGAGAAATGCTAGATGATTTCGTGATTATCAACAGAGGATGGCATATAGGAGATTTGGAATGTGGTGGTGGTACATATGGTATTGGATCAACAAATACTAATGGAATAGAGAATGAAATTTTAGCAAAAGAGGTGCATAACTTTGTATAGATATTGGGTTGCTGATGAAACAATTTGCGTCAATAAGTGCTGAGAAAGTGAATGCAGTTATGGCACAGGGGTATACTTCTAAACTATTCGAGATTGAATCTGAAGAAGAGCCAAAGTATCTTGATCATAGATTGGTAGATTTATGAGCCCAAGGGAAAGCGAATCAAGGTTGAAACTATTATAATGATAGATATTGAGATAGGAGTAGAGACAGGGATAGTGATTGGCGGAGTAAGGATTTAGTTTTTTGGTTTAATTTTGTATTTTATTTATTAATGGGAAATAAAACAAACACTAATAGTTTACAATAATGGACTAACCCATCATATGATTTACAGCATAAATTAAAATGTTAATATAAATAATAAAAGGCCCATCCCGACAATGATTCGAATATGTGACCCAACCTTCTTTGTTCATTACATATACCCGCAAAACAAGGGTTTTTGTTTCCTAACATCAGTTCGCCGCTTCTACCATAACCTGAAGAAATGTTGTCTTCTCTAATGGTGAACCTAAGCTTCCTCTGGAAGTTGTTATGGATCATCAACTCCATGACATGGATTTGTGGTGAAATAGCTCGCATTTCAGTTATCACGAGTACCTCATCCTCTTCTCAATAAATCTTCCAACCAGATCCAATCCCTTATTAAATTTTTGCTGATTTCCTAACCGTGCTCTCCGGTTGATGGTAATATCAAGTGTTTTTGGTTCTTCATTGATGGGTTTGGACCCCTGAGAGTACAGCAACATGTTGGTAAATCTCCATCTTTTATTCCATTTCTAGTTTTATATTCTTCAAGTCCTTGCCCTGACAATTGTGCTTCATCTTTTAGATATTACTGGGAGGGAGAAACAAGATGCTCGGCCTCACAGGTAGTTGAAATATATGTATCTCTACTAGTGTATTATTAGTAGATCTAGGAGAAACTCTCTCTTACACTGTGAGTCCTTTTTGTTGGTTGTACTTGAATAGGCTATGTAGCTTTGTACAACTTTGTTGACTGTAATTTTGTACATATTAGTTTTTTCCATAGTTAAGCTTTAGCCTGGTCATCCCTGTCACCCTCTTAATGGTGAAACTCTTATGTATGGACATTGCATCTTATGGCTGTTTATAATTCTCTTGACTTTGATTTCTAGTTTCTAAAAATTTGTCTAACAGAATTCTCTTTTATCTATTGCATGGTTAGTAAGTTGATCTGCCAACTGATTGCCTTCTCTAATTATATGTTGAACTTGTATCTGCTTATGGCTAGGTAAACTCAATATTTTTTTCTACATATACTGCTAGATTATAAGGAATTCCCACTTCATTATGACTATCTTCTACATAAATAATAAATCTGTTTGAAATACCGTTTTACATATATTGTCTTACTGCTTGTAGCATAGCCATAGTTTCTACTTCCACATTATATGTATCTTCTATTTGAGCTCTTTGTGCATAGATTAGATGTCCCTGAGTGTCTCGTAAGCAGAAAGCATATTAACTCGCTACAGTGTTCCCCCTAGATGCTCCATTAATATTGTACTTCACCCACCCTTCATCAGGAAATCTCCACAACAATTAAGTGATCTTCATTCTGGTTATTCTCTTCTCCAATGCTATTACTATCTCAATCCAAGTAGTATAAAATTGTTGACTTGATCTTCTTACTTTACGTAACATACCAATGTTTCTATTGACATTGTATATTACCTTGTGTACTAAACTACTTTTGCCTTCATGCTTTATAGAAATCCTCCTTTTCTAAAATTCCCATACAATCATGCTAGGAACCACTATATAGTATGCTTTTGCTCTTTTTCTGCTATCCATATTAAACCATGTTAGTATAGACTGCCTAAAACTTTGCCCATCTATAGTAATACCTGGAAAATAAGAGCTATGAGACCATATCCCGTTAGCATGTGGAGCCCTATGAAACACATGTGGGATGGTTTCCTTCTCTAGATTAGTGCAACGCCAATACCTAGTAGTTCCCTGAAGACCCTATCTTCTCAAATTTTCATCTACTGGTACTTTCTCTTTCTAAATTCTCGACATTAGGAAACACATTTTAAACGACAGACCCTTAACCCAAATATCCTTGAGGATACTATTTTTCCTTTCTCTCTATCTGACATAATCCCAAGTTGATTTCATAGCAAAGGTCCCTGTAGTTTCCAACATCCAAATAGGTTTATCAGCTCTTTGACAACTGATTGGAGGCTTTATCTTATCAATGATAAGATCTTTGACTTCTTGGTTCACCAACTTAGCAATGAACTATTTATTCCACCTGTATTCACTTATTACATCCTTCAATTTCTGATATCTGTTCTCCCATACTTTGCTCTAATCAGAGATGGTATAAAGATTACCATATCCTGTCCATTTATAAAACCATAAAATTGATTCTCCAATCCTTCTTAATACCTTAGTAGGGTACAACCAGTCTTCCCTGTCATAAGCCTTCATCATATCCAGTTTAATCACCATATTAGGCACCTTACCTCTTTTTCTTATTTTAGAGACAATTTTTTCAACTACAAGAATATTTTTTGCAATGCTTCTCCCATGTATAAATCCAGCATGTTCTTCTAAAATGATATCTGGTAGGAACCTCTTTAACCTTACATGTATAAGTCTAGAGAATACTTTATTAATAAAGTTGCTTAGAGAAATTAGCCTTATATCAGAAAAGGTATTAAGTACCAAATTTATATGGGTTACAAATCTTGGTAATTCATACCCCACTAAAGATAGCAATTATTATTATATGAACATCATACCTAATAATTTACTAAGAATCTTGGAAAAGGTCTCCTGTCATACCATCTGGACCAATAGTGTTTTCCCTATTCAATCTGATTACTGGTTGCTTAACCTCCATAAGATTAGGGATTTTTTTCAAATCTTCATTCTGCTTTTGTGAAATAACCTGTGGTAGTTCTTCCAACATAGAGAAGTCATTATTATCCCCGTCCTTCTGAAATTGTCTCTAGAAGAAATTAACAGTTGCATCAGCAATACCCTCTTAATCCTCTAACCATTGACCCTCATAATTTTAGATGCTTTTCAATTTTAACCTATTTTTTCTACCTTTTACCACTGCATGGAAAAATTTAGTATTTCTTTCCCTATTTTTAAACCACTTCAGCCTTGCTTTCTACTTCCTATATTCTTCTTCTCTTATAAGTTGAACATTCAGTTCAGCTTGAGCCTTGAATAAAGCTTCCCTATTTTTTTCAGATGGAGATATCTCAAATTATTTCTCTCTGACTTTGATAATGTCCTCCAGAGTGGAAATTTGTTGAAATATATTCCCAAAACTTTCTCTACTCCATTTTTCTAATGCATTTTTACCTCTCTTTAGCTTATGGTGAAACATCATTAAAGGTTTCCTTGCAAATCAGTATACCAATTCTTCCTTATTATCTCCAAACAACCATCTTCTTTATGCCACATATTTAAGAATCTAAATGGTTTAGCAATATCTTCCTTCACAATGTTAAAATTGAGCTATAGAGGAGTGTGGTCTAATCTACATCTGAAGAGATGCTCAATTTCAATTACTGGAAATAGGTCACTCACTTTATCATTACAAAGCACTCTATCCAGTCTCTTAAAAATTCATTCCTCATATATTCTTTCATTCCACCATGTATATCTACTTCCTTTAAAACCCAAATCTTCAAAATTACAAGTATTAATACAATGCTTAAAATCAATTATTTTAAAAATAGTAATTGGAAGTCCACCCAACTTCTCTTCTTCATTTGTTATATCATTAAAATCCCTTCCTATTAACCAAGGATCTTTAATGTTGTGAGCCATTTATTCCAATGATTCCCAAAGCTCCACTCTCTCATTTGATAAAAATTTAGCATAAACTAATGCTATATAGACAGAACACCCTGCATCCTAAATTTGTAACTTCAAAGTTAATTGTTGTTCTTCATACCTTACAACTGAGAAGGTAATCATATCATCCATAAATGACAATATTATCACTGTGCCATTAGCTATTGCATGCTGCATCCCTAACTTTTTTTTGTAATCTTCAATTGTTTGAATGTTCTGAAAAGGTTCTATCAATCCTATCTATTAAAAATGATATATCTTCTAAAAATTAATAAATGGAGAAGAGTGATAAATATATTCAACCAGGTAGTAGAGAAATAGAGTCCAGAATAGAGGCACTTTTGGCCAAGCTTGTCAAAGGGAAAGAAAGTCAACAGAACTACTTGAAGGATATCAAGGCTAATCTGTGAGGATTGAACTAGAAACTTGAGTCACTGATAATGCTCAACTCACTCCCATAATTTGGGGTGAGACGGTCATTGCCAATTAACCCAATGTAAATTAGGGTCGAATCTCGAGGAGTGAACCCTAAGAATTTAGAACTATGGGTATTCCAATTACTATAAGGTCATCTGGAATGTTATTAAAGATGACATAAAAAATAAAATGGGGAGGATTTGTTTGGAAACTTTTTCACTTCAACCTTTAGTAAGCAATCTATAGACAATATCTTTAATTTGAATTCAAAATTTTGAGAAATCTTCAGATTATGTAGCTTTAAAGGTGAAGCATGAGGGATAGTGTTGGTTTAGTATTGAATTTAGTTATTAATAAATGGATAGTCTAAGTCATAGATTGTTGAGGTCAATCTTTCAATAAACCACCAATGATTTCACTCATTGGCTCTTTCGAGCACCTAACAAGCGTGGAGTTAGAATAACCACCCAAAACTTCAACCAACCATCCCTATTTCTAGGATGATACTCTTTACATTAATAACAATCCCTAGAAACTTATTTCTAAGAATGCAAAAGGTAGTAGCCCATAGGCTTAGTTGTTCACCGTTGCTTTGTCCCTCAATAATCCTCTTTCGAAGATATTATGGGTTACCTAATATTAACCTAAGTCCTTATTTTGATAATGACAAAGGATTTCTAGAGCTCGAATCTTTCACCATAAATCCCATTTGGAAATTTGGAGTTTTCACCCATCAAATCCCAACTCTTAAGCTTAAGCAATAGTGAAACCCATACTCAATAACTAAAATCCACGCAAACACAATAATACACATACACTAATTCAACATAATCCCAAGACAAAATTATTTTGCTACTCATGAAAAAATTAAAGAGAAATATACCATGTGGGTCATCAAAAGCATTCATTTTTCACAATAGAAACTAAGAAATTTGAGTCTCCAAAGTCAATTACAACTTGCCCAATTAGGGTTTCAAGTTTGGAACTCTAAAAAAAACTATCTTCTGTGGTGATTTATGACCTAAAGAGAAAGGGTTTTTCATATATAGGGCCTTTGATCCATCTAGAGAAAATTACAAAACTTTCTTGGGCCATACTCCCGTATAACCACGATCGTATGAGGTTGTTCGTGACCATGACCAATGCGACCACTATTGATATCTACGATTTCTCTCTGATGAATAGCTTGTCTACCAGTGACCGCGGTACCTGATGTTCATCTACTACAGGTCCTATAATGCACTCTTTTACTCTCTTTGGATCATTTTAAGCTCCAATCCATATATTTTGGCCTTCTTAACTTTATGTCTGCAAAGAGTGGATATTAGTGCATCTATCCATAGATGTTGTCTCATTTATTCATTTAAAATAAAGTAATATGCATGAAAAAATGAGTACGAATGAGTGGTAAAGTCATCACTAATCAGTCATATGCTATAATAGCAGTAGATTTGTCAAATGTTAGCCATATTGAATCAAAGACAAGCTTGCACTCTTCCAAGCAATACTATTGTAAATACCAAAAATGATAGTCAATGTTATGTCATTACTACTAAAATTTGTAAGGTTACTACAGATCCATCTGTACCCATAGATGATAAGCAAAAGAATAAGGATAAGCCGGTTGATGTTTGGAGTAGCAACAAGCAGAATAAAGGAGAAGAGAAAGCTATAAAGCATGTGCTGAAGCCCATTCCGAGACCCCTTCCTACCTATCTGCAAATATTAAGAAATAAACTAGACAAAGGTAAGTATCAGAAATTTTTTCTATATTGAAAGAGTTAACTATCAACATACGACTTATAGAGGCATTAGAGAAGATGACAGGAAATGTAAAATTCATGAAGTATTTGATCACTAAGAAAAGGTTTGTTGGTTATGAGATAGTTGACAATATTCTTCATTATAGTGTTGTAGTCACTAGATCTTTGATAGAGAAGAAAGAGGAGCCTGGAGCTTTCATAATACTTTGCACTATTGGGTCTTTCAACTTTACTCAAGCATTATATGATTTGGGGGATAGAATCAACCTCATGTCCTTTGTTGTATTCAAATATTTGGGGTTAGGATCTCCCAAACCAACTGCCATGAGACTAGTGAAGGCAGACAAAACAGTGAAAAAGACTGCTGGTATCCTTTCTAATGTTTTGGTAAAAAGGTCTTCTTTTATATTTCCTACTAATTTTGTTATATTAGATTGTCAAGTGGACTTTGAGGTCCTGATTATTTTGGGAAGACCATTTTTAGCTACAGGCAGGATGCTGATTAATTTAGGAAAAGGACATCTGATGCTGTGACTTATAGATGAACAAGTGAAATTCAACGTGTGCAAATCTATGAAATAGTCTGATTAATTGAAAAAAGTTCCTGTGATTGATGTAGATGATGAGGAGATTGATTTATTCTATGATGTTAATGTAGATGATGAGGAGATTGATTTATTCTATGATGTTAATGTAGTTACTCTGTGGGATAATTTTTCTGATACGGTTGTTACTGTTGAAGATAGGCTATGTGTTGAAGCTCTTGCAGATGTGGTCATGAATTTTGACTCTTAAAGTATCAAGGGGTATGAAGAGTTAGTGGGTACAATGCATTGGAATGGTTATAATTATGGGACAAAGAAGCTTGATCTAGATTTAAAGAATCAAACTACTCCATCTGCTCGCCCATCCATTGAGGAACCACTAGTGTTAGAGTTAAAAGTCTTCCCATCACACATACGGTATGTATTGTTGGGGGCTAACACCACTTTGTCGGTATTATAGTAGCTGATCTGAGCCATTCAAAGATAGAAGCATTATAGTCAGTTTTGTAGAATTTCAAGAGGGCCATTGGATGGTCCATTGCAGATATTGTGAGCTTTCTGCCTGGTTTGTGTACTCACAAAATTTAGCTTGATCTAGAATGTGTTCCATCTATTAAACATCAACGTCGACTTAATCCTTCTATGCAGATGGTGGTTATGAAGGATATTATCAAGTGGTTGGATGCTAGTGTAGTGTTTTCCATTATAAAGAGCAAGTGGATTAGTCTGGTTTAATGCGTTCCGAAAATGGGTAGCATAACTGTCGTGCATAACAAGATGAATAAGCTAGTGCCTATGAGGCCAGTCACTGGATGGAGAATATTTATGGATTATAGAAAATTGAATAAATAAACTTAGAAGGAACACTCCTTAATGACTTTCATGGATCAGATATTAGACAGATTAGCAGGCGGAGGATGGTCGTATTTTCTTTACGGACACTCAGGTTATAATAAGATCATTATTGCTCCCGAGGACCAAGAGATTACTACATTTACATGTCCTTATAAGATCTTTGCATTAAAGCAGATGTCATTTGGGCTATGCGATGCCCCAACTATATTTTTGAGTTGTATGATTTTTATTTTCTCGGATATGGTCAAAGACATTATTGAAGTTTTTATGGATAATTTTTCAGTTGTTGGTGATTCTTTTGATGACTGCCTTTTTCACTTGGCAAAGAATCAACAAAGGTGTAATGAATGCAACTTGGTGCTTAATTGGGAAAAATTTCATTTCATGGTCAATGAAAGAATTGTGTTTGGGTACAAAATTTTGAAGAGAGGCGTAGAGGTTGATCGAGAAAAGATTGAGGTGATTGAAAAATTACCTTACCCAATTTCTATGAAGGGAATTAAGAGTTTATGAGGAGTGCAGGTTTTTATAGGCTATTTATCAAAGACTACTCGAAGATTGCTATCCACTTTTCAAGCTTCTTGAGATAGAGGTAAAATTTAATTTTAATGATGCATGTAAGAATGTTTTTGAAAGCCTAAAAGAGAAGTTGGTGTCTTCTCCAATCATTGTGTCTCCTGACTGGTCCTCTCCTTTTGACATCATATGTAATTCTAGTGGATTGACCTTAGGGGCTGTACTAGGCCAATGAAATGAAAAAATCCTTCTCCCATCTACAATGCTAGTAAGGCACAAAATCCTGCTCAAAAGAACTATACCGTGATGGATCAAGAATTATTGTCAGTGGATTTTGCCTTTGAAAATCTTAGATATTATTTGATTGGGACAAAGGTAATAGTACACACAGATAATGTAGCCCTATAGTACCTAATGGCCAAAAATATGCAAAGCAGAGACTCATTCGGGGGGTGTTGTTGTTGTATGAATTTGACTTTGAAGTGAAGGATAGAAAAGGCATAGAAAATTAACTTGCAGATCACTTATCTAGACTAAAGCAGGAAGCTATGCCAAAGGTTACTAGGGTATTAGAGATTGATGAAAGTTTTCCAGATGAACAAATATTGACAGCTTCCTAAGATTTAATTTCATGGTTTGCAGATTATGCAAATTACTTAGCAACTGATCTAGTCCCGAAAAATCTCTCATATCAAAAAAGGAAGAAGTTCATGCACAAGGTTAAAATTAATTTTTGGGATGAACCTTACTTATATAATATTTATTTAGGTGGAATCATTCACATATGCATACTTGAGGTAAAGATAATGAGCATAGTTGAAGCTTGCCATTCATCACAAATTGGGGCTCATCATCGAGAGGCCCGCACAACTCATAAGATCCTGCAATGTTGTAACTATTGGTTGACCATATACAAAGATGCTCATGACTATGTTGCTTCTTGTGATCAATGTCAGCGACCAAGTACTATTTCTAAATGACATTAATTAACTATGACCCTTAATTTAGAGTTGGAAGTGTTTAATGTATAGGGAATAAATTTCATGGGACCTTTCATGAGTTTATGTGAAATAAAGTACATACTTGTGGCTATTGACTATGTTTCAAAGTGGGTGGAAGCAATTGTGCTACCTACCAATGAAGCAAGGAGCGTCACTGGATTTTTAAGAAAAAATAACTTTTTCAATTCGATATGCCACGTGCTATTATTAGTGACTAAGGGTCCTATTTTTTCAATTATCTACTCAAGAGTTTGTATGATAAATATGGAGTAAAACACAAGGTGGCAATTCCCTATCATCCGTAAACTAGTAGACAAGTTGAAGTGTCCAATGGAGAAATCATGTCCATATTGGAGAAGACTGTCAATACCAATAGGACTAACTAGGCAAGAAAGTTAGATATCACATTATAGGCTTACCACAAAATTTACAAGATACCCATATGTGCTTCACCTTATCAGCTGGTGTATAGTAAAGATAGTTATTTACCAATTGAGCTTAAGCATAAGGTACTATGGGTATTAAAGAAGTTGAATTTATAATGGAAGGATACAACAAAATCAAGGTTGGACAACATCATTGAGTTGGATGAATTTTGGCTCGGGCATATGAAAGTTCAACACTTTACATGGAAAAGATGAAGTTGCATCATGACCGAAAGATCGAGAAAAGGTTATTCAAAAATGGTGACCAGGTTCTACTTTATAATTCCAAGCTACATTTATTTCTAGGTAATCTAAGGTCAAGATGGCATGTTATATACATAGTAAAAAGAGTTTTTCCCTATGGTTCCTTAGAACTACAGAGGAATGGTGATCACCCACTCAAGATAAACGAACAAAGCTTAAAGCACTATATGGGAAAAATAGAAGAGGTGAAAGAAGTAGTTGATATTGACCTTGATGAAGTCTGAGTAATCAAGAATACTATGTTGTGCTTTGATGTTAAATCAAACGCTGCTTGGGAGGCAACTCATGTTTTTGTACATATTTTATTTATTGGGCAATGCGTTTGTTCAATATGAAGGACTAAAAAATGCAGACAAAATCCAGAGAGGTTGAAAAGGTTATCATACATACTCTTTATGAGTCATATCTATATGGTTTGACTCATGAGTAGGAGTCGCATTGACCTAGAAGAAAAATAAGAATCAAGCATCAGTTTCTGGGATTAATACGAGTCTCAATTTGAGTCATCCTTTAGATATAGGTCGTGACTGAGAAACGTATACACTATAGAATATAGGTAAGTCCCCAAGTTACTCAAGTTAAAGAAATGACATGTATGCCTGTGTAAGAGTTGTATACACAACTCATACCCTGGTATGCAGGAGATGATTAGCATGAGGTTATTTCATCTTTCAGGTGGTAAGATATAAAGGGTGCTATATCTAGGGAGGAGAATGAATACTAAAATGATGGATGAATTTCCCAAGTTTTAAAATTACTTCAAGAATTATAGCATTAGGTGGATGATGAAAGTGCTCGGCAAATACATTGAGGTCCTATTGCATGAGTTCTACGCAGCCTATAAGGGAGAGCTGTAGAGGCAGTATCCACAGGGGAAGTTATGGAAGGGTGATGAATATATCACCTCTCTCATGATTCAAGGATTTTGAGTTGACATCTCTCCCCTAACTATTGGGAGATTCTTATATGGGCCAGAATATCAAGCTCTAACCAACACAGGAGAGATAAACTACAAAATAGTTGAGATGAGAAAAATTACTAAGTGAATAGTGGGTACGGATGATAAAACTATAAAATTCAAGTGGATAGATGAGCGAATAGATGCATATGGTGAGCATAGGACATGGATTATAGGATAGTCATGGTAGATTAAGAAGGGTACCTTAAACTTTGAGGGTAAAACTTTATGGATACTAGCCCGATATAGGATGGGTCCAATGATAGGAGATAATGTTCTAAACTTGTTCCGGGCTACTATGATAGCTGGTTTTATATCCGACTATAAGTATGATGTTGGTGAGTTCCTTGATCGAGAGCTTTGAGATAGGGTAGTTGGAGTACAGAAGGCATTACTGGCTTACCCCTGCATGATTACTCATATTTTCCTAGCTGTGGGAGTTATGGAGCTACCCGATATTGATGAGATCAATAAGGCCTGGAGAATATTTCACATCGCTTTGTTTTGAGATGCGGCTAATCCCTTGGCCCAACCTATGAGTGAAGTAATCGATGCGATGGTTGGACTGTTCCCACAAGAGGATTAGACTGACACCTCTACTATAGCTGAGGCTACCAAGGTAGGTGTACAGACTGAGGCCACACCCACAGATATAGTAGGTACTTCTAGTGCCCCACCGCCAGTCCAGTTTGTGCCACCTAGGTCATGGGGTATGCCTCCTGGTGTTATGTTGATCTCTCAGGCTGCATAGACTGAGGTTGTGACAATGTTAGCTACACTCACTGAAAATGTAGGTCACATTAAGGGCTAATTAAGAACTTGGATGGCCTGATAATTTGAGGCATAGTATGGTGGTTTCAAGGGTGCCTAGATGCATTTAAGTTGAGAATTACTCGATAGTTGGGTAGTGGCCAGACACACAATGTTGCTCATATCTGGTCCAAAATTGCTGAGATCAAAAAGATAGTTGCAAAACTATATGAGAGACCAATTATTACTGAGCCAGTTATAGAGATTGTGATTCCTATAGTTGAGGTGCCGAATATTTTGGCAGAACCGATGGATGTTTAGGTTAAAGAAACCAAACAAGAAAGAAGAGAAAAGAAAAGACAGAGGAAAGTTGAGTGCAATGCTGAGAAGAAATCCAAAGAAGATAGTATTCAAGATAAGTAGGACCATGAGACAAGGATCCGTGAGATGGCTACTAGAGCTGGTTGTTCGAGAGCTCTAATTATTGTTACTGAAGGGGCTGATTATGTGCCCCAACTATAGATTCAATCCCAATTGTTGGAAAAGTACTTGATAAGAGTGGGACCCAACCTAAGGGCCTAAATTCTAATGTTGATGCACCAGCACCTTGAGCGCCTAGGTATGACACTTATTCTTTATTTATTTTCTAGCACTAGGGACAATGTGATGATCTTTATTTGGCGGTGGGGGTTATTCTAAAAAATTTGAAAGTAGTTAATAGATATAGATAAAATAAAAAGTCTGTTATGTCTTGCAGATTTGATATGGGCAGCTAAGATAGGGAGTAGATCAGCACGTCTATGACATCGAATATTTTTTAGCTGATTATGATTTTGAAAAAATTTCAAGTTTTATTGAAAGATTCTTTTGGTTGGATTTAAATTTAAGTTGTGATTGTTGGAATAATGTTGATTTTATATTCCGAATTGTGAGAAATGGTGCCCCCTCGAAAGTGGTATTGAGAGTTTTTTTCTTTTGATTGACTTTTGAGTTGTGATTGTTAAAACAACACTAATTTTATATGCCGACTTATGAGAAATGGTGCACCTACGAAAAATTTTATTTAAATAATTTCATGATTTATATACTTGTGTGAGACTATTGTGCATCTGATAATGACATTAGGATTAGGAAGAGAACGGTTAGGGACTAAATATTTGTATAATTGGATAACTAGTACTTAGTAGTGTAGCCCTGTGCAAGTGCGTGTAAGGTTTACTGAGTTCCTAGTTGTGTTGAAATCTAAAACTTACCCAGTTGCTTTTACCTAGGTCTAGGATAGTTAGTTAGGAAATGATCATAGGCCCTTTTTGTATGAGTCCACTTAAGCCCAAAATGACCTAACCAAATGAATAAATATCTTTGATCTAATTATTTAAGCCTTTGTAGACCAATTTTTTTTGTTACAACTATCACCTTCCCATTTACTTACAATGAACCTATTTTGGCCCTGGTTCTCCTATGGACACTGCACCTCAACTCAGGCAAATCACCAAAGCTGAGGGTGGCTATTATAGGGGTGCGTAAGAGGAAAATGAGTGTGAGGATAATGGGTAGAAGAAAAATAGCCAAAACATGGGCATGTGTGATGATAAGAAAAGAAAGAAAAGTGCAATGCATAGCAAAAAGAAAAGAATAAGGAAAATAAGTGCTAAAAAGATATACCTAACCCAATTATAACATGCTTAAGAGAACAAAGGAGACATAAGGGTGGAAAGAAAGAAAAAGTGAAAAGTACGTGGACCCTAAGAAAGGCATAGTGTCGAGGAGGCTTAGTCACTAAATGAATCTCAAAAAGATATCATACTAGCCCCAAGCTTATGCTACAAGTCAAATAAAGTACTATAGTGATCGTTCTATGACTGTTTGACAACATAGGAAAGGAGCATAAAGGAAATTCTATGGTATATTATGCGCATCGGTGATACTTTTTGGTGAGTAAGAGAGTCATTCGTGATATCCCTTCATAGATTAGTTTATCTATATGAAGAGTAAAGTGGATTTACATGGGTTATGCTGCTAAGTTGCTAGATTGTTTGATAAATGTAAATCATATGTATGCCCGAGTGTCAATTGCTAATGCAATACCATTATCGGATTCCCTCATGTGTCCACACATGCTAAATTGTCGTACGAAGCTAAGTTTTAAAAAGTAGAGTTAAGAGTTGAACCACAAGATTGAAATCAATTCAGAATCACTGCCATGGGAGGCTTGAGATATTCCTTTTTAAGCATCGGCTCTATGCTAGTGAATAGTTATTTGGTTTTGCTTGACTGAGAACATGCAAAAGTCTAAGTTGATAGTGTTGATGTGGCGTGGAAACATAATACTTTCAATGGTTAAAACTTTGAATTTATGCGTGAACTTAGGATATTTTGTTTGATATGATCCACTTTTGTGTGAATTGCAAGTAAAACATGTCTACAATAGTATTTGAACAAAAAGAGAACAAAAAGACTTACAAAAGGCCAACTCTAATCAGTACATGAATCAGCTCATGAGTCGTAACCATTTGATACAACACGTACATTGAATTTGTAAATAGCAGATCCAAAAGCCAAGTAGAGAAACCAAGTATGAGGAAGATACGACTCAAGTATTTTAGTCATAAACAAGTATACGAGTCATATAAGGAAGTTGTATACATAACAGAACCTGGCTTACCATTAAGGAGTTAAATTATCACAGGTATACGAGTTAGAAGTTTGAGTACAACTCATATAGGTATGTCGTATACAAACAAGTGTTCAAAGTTGGGAAAGACTGAAGTCTCAGGTGGATATAAGTTGAGGACATGAGTCATACACTCAGGTATAACTTGTACAAAGATATCATATGTTGAACAGAAAGTTCAAGTCATAGGAAGATAAGACATTGGAATGGATACAATAAGGAAGGGTACGATACGTATTGAGCAGATATGGTTGAAGATCGAGTAATATCGACTGCCGATATAACTTCACCTTTCCTATTTTTAATAGGATATTTATGTTATTTTGAGATACTATAAATACCCTAGGGTATATCTTTTAATAGGTTACACTCTTGAACATTTCTTTACATGTTTTTGCATATTATTTCAAATAATTTTAAAATTGTTCTTGAGATTCTAGGTTTTATTCAATTAAAGACTTTGAAGTTTATTCATCTTATTCTTGTGCAATATATTTTATGTGTTCTTCATTGATAATCATGGTTTCTTGCATAAACATGAGCGGATAATCTCCTTAGCTAGGGGTATGGGAACCCTAGCGGATTAGCTACATAGAAGAAATGTAAGACTCAATTGTTCTAGGGTTTATGCATGTATCTTAATTCTTCTTCGAATTAATTAGTATCATAGCAGTTGTAGGTGCTTGAGATAGCTTGTACTAAAATCCATTTGATAATCAAGTTGATTGTGATTGGGAAAAAAATTAAGATAATGAGTTAGGATTTCTACCTCTATATTTTTGTTCTTGTATCTCATATTATCACTTGATCCTACCCCAATAAGTGTACCTGAAGGTGTAGCAAGGGGCAACAAGGCAACACCCTGAGACTTACCTAGTAAGGGGTGAAATTTATCATTAAGCTTACTCTGTAATTGATAAGACTTATCCTATAAGCTTTTTATGCAGAACAATGGAATAATTGGGTTAATCACGAGAAATTTGCATAGTTGAGTAGTCAGAGGGAACACATACCTAGCATTTGTCACATATTGATTATAACTCAGTAACACTCAAGATTTAGTTACTACTTATAATTGATACTACAAATCTACCTATTTATTTTCCTGTGGGATCGACTTCAATGTTGTTGGGTTAATATATTTAAAATCGACCACATTTTACTTCTAATTGGAGTGTAGTTTTGGGCGACATACACAACTAGTACTAGGATAGTAACTCCTCCTGATATAGAGCAACTAAGTCCATTCCCATTAAGGTATTGGGAATTTGGGTAAGTTTCATACTAAACTTAAGAGATCAAGGAAGTCTTCTCATTATCTCAGTAACTAAAGCATTTCCAACCTTAGAATAAGACTTCAGGTCAACTTTACCTATGGTATAATTAACTTGGGTAATGATGCCCAAAATGGTATCCAAAATAACCAAATCAGTCAAACTAACAAAAATATTGCAATAGAGCACATCAACACCTAAAATTAATCTAAAATCTTACACAATATAATAAACATGCTAAGAATTAGCTCAATTAATCAAGGGGTAAAACCTAGCCTACCTGGATGTTGAAGAAAGCTCACAAGATCTACAAAATCACCATTTTTTCTTTTTGATAATTTTTTGCATGATGCCAAGCTATCAAAATCACATATTATTCATCAATATGAAAATGATGATACACATATTGCACTATTATGCTTCGGGTACAAAAATCACATCAAATTCCCATGTGGGCCATATTTATGAAAAATCATATTTTTAAGCAAACCTAATGTTCCCACATGCTCAAAGAATCATTACCCTAAAAATGGGTGAATTACGAGTTAATTTGGGGCTAATATCATGCCCCAAGGTTATGGAATTTTGAACAATAAATGGAAATTTCTACCATGTAAAAGGTGAAATCTTAGTGCAGATTCATAGATAGTTGCATAAACAAGTGTTAGACAAGCTCCAAATCACTCCCAAGCTTAAATTTTAACCTATATCACCATTTAGGGTTTTAGCTCATATGAAAATGGATGAAGAATTGGTGAAATTATGCAAAGAGGATCTATTTATACCCATACCATGTCATAGGGTATTGCTATTACAATGCAACGCATCAGACACAAGAGTCGTGATCGCAGCACTTATGGAATGTGCGAGGAGTTGCATTAGCAACTTAAAGTGTCACATACATGGCACTTGCTAAACTTTTCAAGGAGTCGCGATCGTCTCCAAAGCCATCGTGATTACAATGCGCCAAAACATCAGATATAGCTAATTTTCCAAGTCATAGTTTACTTTTGTGGTTGTATGTTATTTATATCTATATTATGTTTAGAGCTCAATCCAAAGTTGTCTGCTGAATTCCACATGTTATTACTCATACTATACTTTTTTAGCCTACAAATCATAGTATGGGTTCTCTTTATTATGTGCATCCTATGGAGCATCTATAGAATAGAGATAAAGGGTGAGCTCTGAGCATTTAGAGTATTACCATTATCCCTCTTATAAATTAAATTAATCTCTATGTTGAATTTAGAGGTAGGTTGTACCTGTATATTAATTTAGTATTTCATTTGCATTTTGATTATATTAGAAACTCTTGTACAGATTCCACCAGGTTTTGGGACTATTTTATATATATATATATATATATATTAGTCTTTTTTATGATCATTAAATTATCATCATTCATTTCTCTTGATGGTTCATTACTAATGAATTTAGACTACAGTTTGGCTTACCTACAGGTTGGTTATAGTAGGCATCATAATGACCTGAGAAATTAGGTCATGAAAAATTAGTATTTAGATCCTTGGTTTACTGATGTGTTGGTATAAGAGCTAAGTCTTTAGTAGAGTCATGTAGATCTATGCGAAGATGTTGTAACTTACCTTAAGGAAGCTATAAGTCATTCTTATGAAATTTTATTCCTTCTTGTTGTGTATTTGTATTTATATGAGTCTTAAGCACATTCTTTGACTCTATTATGTTCAAAATTGATGGTACGAGGTTATCAATAGATGCAGACATGATTTGTACATGTGTTTTAGGAGCATCAGTGCGGCATTGGACTAGGGAGTCAGAGTTTTACATCAAAGATCTTCAGTATCGTCAGAGGATTTAGGACTAGCCTAGGCTCTGGAAGAGTTTGTGGCTATTGCATCCTTTCAGGATTCAACATTGGGAATTTTTAGCCTTTTTATGGATACCTCACATCCAGGGTTGACATCTAGTTTATCGAGCAACTGTCAAGTTAGAGTTCAGTTTGTTGGTTTCAAAAGGGTTCCTATTGGTTTCAGGTTATGAGATTGGGTTTCTTGAGTGGACCAAACATATTCCTATGCTATATTGATGTAAACATGAGATGAGGTATGGATTTATTAGAGTATTAGCCCTACCATTCTATTTTTCATCAAATTATTTGATAGAAGTGAGGTCTTTTTTCTCTCAAGTTGTTAACCATGTGATGACCAAAGAGAGAGCATGTTTAGACTTATGAAGGTGGCAATAAAAGGCCATATCATTAGTACAATGCTATTGGCATTCTATTTTAGAGTTAGGATCCTCCTAGAGGAAGTCAGCTTCACCTGCAGCTTAATAATTCTGCACATGTAGCCTCACAAGGTATGGTTGGGTCTTATATCAAGCATGGTGGTCATATCCGGCGATGTTCTCATTAGACCTTACAGAGTATTCAGTATGTGTAATTAGGTCATGGTGGCCATTTTGGATTAGTAGGGACAACACCTTAAAGAATTTTAAAAGTTTTTCATGGTTGTGGTGACATTGGTTATTGATTTGAGAGTGCCCCAAACGTGAATTAGTTGCTCAAAATAATTCAGCATATGTTCCTTACTAGCCTAGTGCTCTATAGGTATGTAATTATTACAAAGAGGATGATCATTTTAGTAGGGAGTGCCCCTGGTGTAAGTTGACTAGTCAATTAGGGTCATCATGTATTTTTTTCTAGGTTAGGAATTTAGGGGTTTGCAACAACTATCGAGAGAACGTCCATTGGACTACAGAGTTTCCCAGCATGGGTTTATTAGTCATTTAACTCTTATAGATTAGTCTTATTAATATGTGACACTTTTAGTTAGGGGTTGTGAACTTGGTGCCTCAGTTGATGATTCAGACACTCAAGTTTGAGGTTGGACCTAATCAGATTTGTACTCCCTAAGGCACGTCAGTCGTATGACTTCAGACTCCACCATGACAGGTGTACCTTTTTATTTCTTTCCTTTACTTATTCATTAGAGTGTATTAGAATTTTTATATCGTCACTAATGTTTTCCTTGGTAGAGTTGTATTGATTGATTTTGTGCCTTGGTAAGAGTTTATGATTATATGACTACCTCCGTAGATGATTTTTTTAGTAGTGAAAAGAGTGGATCAGTGTTGATATTTTGTTAGGGTAGTAGTATTTGGGTTTAAGACCCACTTACCTTGGAATTGTTGTTTTTTATGGCTTTAGAGTGGTAAGCTATTCATTTTCATTTTTTGTAACATACATTCTTTTTTATGATGTTTATATTATTCTTGTTATTATTTTTATTGGTTGATAATGATCTATCCTTTCTGGGTAGATGAATAGACTAGAATTATCTAGGTAGAATTCCCTTCCTCGTGGTTCTTATTTATTGTCTTGGGCGGCTAGCTTGGTTGGATGATTCTCTCTTATAGCAAAGTGAGGTTGGTCATTTTTCTCTTCTGTAGAGAGCACAAATCAGTTATTAAGTGGTCTATGAAGTAAAAGGTAGGTTAGCTCTTCTTGGTTTTGATATGGACCTAGTGTTGGTGATTTGGTTACATAGCCTATTTTTTAGGTTTATTAATTTGGGACCCATTCTTTTGAGTTGGATAGATCATCATCCTATATTAGTCTCGGTGTTGAAGTTTAGAGGTCTAAGACTTGTCTTTTAAGTTTCGTGGGTTTGTCTCCTAATGATAGTTGATCTTAGTATAGGTGTGGAGTTTGATATTCCATTCTTGATTTGATGTTGTTATGGTCATAAAGGAGTTAAGAGAGATGGATATAGGTGATCTTTTCTGTGACTTCTTCTTGAGTTGTAAATTTAGGTATTCATTGTCGATATAGAGTATTGGGTTGGCCAGTTTCTTGCTAAGATGGCATCTCTCCAAGATGCTAGAGTTTTGAGTATTACAGTACTACTTTCAGCCTGGATAGGTTCTAGGGTCTTCTTTGACGTTTATACCTTGCAGCCAGTGTGGTTTGGTACATAAATATGATCAAATTTTAGGTCTAGTAGGATCCAGTAGGAATATGCCTAATCTTGGATAGTGAGGGTGAGTTGGGTGTTTTCCCTTAGTTCAGACTTGGTGCTTTAGTTTGGATTAGAATTCTAGGAATTGTGACTTGAGGGTTATGGTGTATTTGGAGTTTGGATGTTTACTCGTCTACAAGATTGGTTTTGATAGGGGAGATTAAGCGGTTCAGCCCTAGCATTGAGATTTCTCATGAGGGTCGTAGAGTTTGAGTGCAGCCTTCATATTTTGATTTGTCTTAGTGGTGATGTATAGGCTGGCTAAGCCTACTCTATGTCTACAGATTCATTCATCTTGTTCAGATGGTTTATGGATCATAGATATTCAAACAATAGCTCATTGGAATGTGATGGTGGTTTCTTTTGCTCGTTACCTTATTTTTTTAGTTTTAGCTGAAATTTTGAATTGTCTACTAAGCGGGAGTTGTAAGTTTTATTCATTATGGCTTCCTCATTTATAGATGGTACATCATGGGGAGAATCATTCAATGGTTAGTAATTGTTCTTCAGACTCCTGACTATTAGTTTTGAGGGTCATTCGGACTAGTTGCGACATTGGCATGGATTGCGGATATTGGCCATCTCCATTAATTGCCCAGTTCGGATATTATGGGCTTATTTTCATTCTTGTCATTGTTGATTTACGGGGGATCAACTTTAGTTCTTTAATGTTAGTCAAATAGAGTTGCGCAAATAGGACTTGGGTGACTATCTTCTTTGTTGGGAGTGGATAACAAAGTTTGGAAAGTCAAAAGAAATATATATTTGGGTTTTGGAATTGGTAGCATGAGTCATGCCTTGTTCTACCTTTGGGTTTGATAGGTTTTCGCTTAATGTTGCTGGTATCGGTGTGGTATCTGTGTGTTGTGGTTTGGGTTTGCATGCATCAGCCTTTCTTTATTTAATTTGAGGTCTTTTATGGATAAGGTTGAGTTTGGGTTGGTCAAGAAGTGGAGTAAGGAAGTTGTTTAAAAAAGGGATACTTGTGGCAAAATCCATTGGAAGCATTATTTGTTATAGTGTCTATTGAGGTAGTCTTTCTCAGAGCATACGGGCCCAGTACCTTGTCCCTTTGAGTTTTCATGATCTTGATATCCATTGAATTTTGTGAATTACAGTCCTAGTAGTAGATATTGTAATGGCCTTCTAGGTTATTTCCTTGATTTATGCACATTTCCAGCATTTCAAGCATTCCCGCATGATGTACCAGCTCTTGACCGTATATTTTTCATCTTCAATGAGGAAAATTTCATGTTTACTAGAGATAGTTAGTGTTTCTAACATGCTTTGTGCTTGTTCTGAGGAATCATACTAAGGGAAGGAAATCTCATACGTTTAATTTGAAGAGACTTGCTATGTGGAATCAGATGGGACATTAGGGCCCTAATAGACTATCGAACTGGCTATTGCTAAGAAGTAGAAAAGTGGAGAAGCAAGAGCTGAGTAATGACTTAGCTGATGGACCGTCAAGGCTTTTATGGACCATCTCTCTAGCTATCACAATAAAATAGAACCTAGGGAATCTAAGAGACAAGGGACGAGTTATGCGACAGTTAATTGCTGAAGTTGTAGATACTAACCTAAAGTAGATCGAGTTTGGAACTGGTGATGGTTTACCTAACAAACGGTGACCCACCTAGCGGATCATCAAGTCAGCCGTCAATTATGACACGGCAACCCTGATTTGAAATTTAAATTCCCAGTTTTTTTAGGCGATAAATATCTAGCTTAGGGTTCGAATAGGCATCTTTTGACCTGGAGTTGATTTTTTCACATATTAAATTGCCAAGAAACAAGTTTGGATTTTTGAAATACATTGTTCTTGGTTTGAATTTTAATTCAAAAGTCTTGTATTTCTTCATTGTAAGTTCTAATTTTAAATTTATAAAATTAAGCTTTTTTATCTACTTTCTGATCATGAGTGGTTAAAACTTCATAGCTAGGGTTATCAGATCCTTGGTGGAAATTTACATCTAAGTTATGGGTTGTTGAGTTTATATTAATCTTGTCATTATATCACTTTTCTCTTCAGTCTTGAGAACATGCCCTAAAACACTGGTTTCTTGAATAAAGAAGTAAATGTTGGATAAAGAGATTAGTGACAAGAATTGAGAGTTTTCAATCTCTACTTATAGATTAATGCCTTAACCGGATTAACCTCTTTGGGATTATATTGAATTATTATCTTATCGCTTTATATTTGAGATATTTAAAGTGAAATCGATCTTTGAAGGTTGGTAAACACTTCGATGCAAAATTGATCTTAAATTCTTCATACTCACATGTATAAGTATGAACTCATATACCCTAGAGACCAGAAGTGATTAAACACAAAGGTTAACATAATCCTAGTTTATTCTTTCTTGATTGCTAACAATTATAAAGAAAACATCGGCATTCAAATAGAACGATGTTACATAATTGATATCATAACAAAAACCTCCATCGTGTGGAAATTTATGATTAAGTTCATTAATATGCATACAACTTAATTAGCACCTTATTCCTTATGTCATTCGACCCTAACATTTGTTGGGTTATATATTTGATAGTGACCACTTATATTCATTTAAGGGAGTGTTGTTTGGGAATATAAAATGTTGGCATCATTGTTGGGGATCAAACCCGGTCACCGTTTAATACCCGAGGACTTTTGACTCTTAAATTTTTACAGTGTTGACAACACTTTCATGTCTTTGACTCAGCTGATAAGTCTTTATCACTCATCACTAGCGTAACACCCCAAATCTGGTACCTGAAATGCTACATGGTGCTCATGACCTCGAAGGACCACAAGCTAACCCATGACTGATATATGTAATTAGGCACTGCATAATATACTGTATAAATGTGGAAAAGGCTAACAGGCCATAAGGTTCAAATATCTGATAAAACATAACATCTGGAAATACGGTATATCAATACCAAAACAAAACTAAAATAACTATCTGAACATGCTATAGTCTGGAAGCCTCTAAACTGTCTAAAAACTGTGGAAAGTTGGACTACTGAAATAAAAAACTAATAAAATAATCATGCTATCCTTGAATGATAAGGACTCACCGCTAGTTTGGCTACTGAACATATGATCTACTAAGGATGCTCTGGAGCTCGTACTTCTGAACCTATGGTATAAAATACCATAGCCCAAATGCGTTAGTACGTTTGAATGTACTGGTATGCAAGTGAGGTAGGCTGAACAATACTAACTGACTGAATAACATGAGCGTGAGAATACATGCATGAATACATAAACTATAACTGAGATCATGACATTACTTAATCTTAATATTGATAACATAAGTTTTCGTATAACTGATATAATATTATCTGAATAACTATGCCTGACAGTCCTATTTCTGATGGAACTAGCTGAGTTCTGTACTGAGTTGGTTGACTTTATCTGACAGTCCTAAATTCTATAGAACTATCTGAGTTCTATTACTGAGACTGAGACTGAGAATGTTACTGTGGGAAGAAGTTATCTAACCGACATGCCCTTAATAAGCTATCATAGCTGAGTTGGGGTCCAATCAATAACCCCAATTGGAAGGGTGTCAATACCGTGCCATTGGTAAAGACAAGCTGTGAGTGATCCTTTATCTAACAGGTACTCTAAGGAGAATGGTGGGACCCTAATATAACAGGTTAAACCACCTCATCTACCCTCATCTAGTAGGTTTGATGTCTCAACCTATGTTGTCTATGTAGTTCTGGAGAGCAATGATTTCTTCTAAGAATCACAACCTCTACTCGCAGGTGAGTTCCCATCCTTGGGCTCACTTGGTGCTGAATCCTACTCCCATCTGATTAGACACCGAATTAATTATACTGAACTGACTGGACTAAGTTCACTGAGTTCCGTTGACTGATGGAATATTACTGAGATCTTATAACTGGCTGAGGTTACTGATATTACTGAGTTTTCCTGAGTCATGAGACTGACTGAATTCTAATGAACATGGCTTGACTGAGAGTATCTTGAAAACTGGCATTGGCTCAGGTACACAGCTAAATTGGTGGGGTACAAGTACCCCAAGGACTCGATAGCATGAAACTGACAAGACATGCCACTTCTTGACACATGACCATAGTCAACAATTCATAGTATAATCATTGGGGATTTTCATGAAGTATTCACAGGCTATAAGTTTACACAAGAATAGGAATACATGTAAACATATCATAATTTCATAAGCCTAATCTCATGACCATTACGTCAATCCGTTACAAAGCATAACAATAATGTAGGAGACATATCAAATATAAGGGAGAAACATAGATTTATCAATTTTGGTCACAAATGAGTCATAAGGCATAATTCCTATTCTCTTAGGCATTTTATCAAACACCTTGCATGCATATCTTAGGCTTAGGCATGAATATTTAAATAATACTTCATTGCAACATTTTACACTTTCAATGCAAAAATTTCAACCACATACTAACATATTTTCATGATAGTCATTAAAGACTTCAACTTGGAAATTAAACAACAACATAAACATGGATATAATTTAATTCATACCATGGAATCCAAAGTTTATATTTCAAATAGGGTTTCTTGATCTTCATGGGTAAAAGGAACCCATGAATCAAAACTTGACATACCTGGGTGGATTATTTATTGAATATTGGTGGAGGAAGTCTTGAATTCTTGACTTAAAATTAAACACCTAGGATTTTTTGTTCTTGGGGATTAATCCTTGAGAGAAACCCTAATTTGGTGTTATAAATGAAAAAGAAAGTTATGAACTCTGGTCTGGTATAATTAGGGGTCAAAACTGGCGAAAAAACACCCAAATACCCTTTTAAAAATGACTTAAATCGCTAATCGGAAGTACCAATGGTTTGGTCGACGGTCTGTCGCTGGCTCGACAGTCCGTCAGTCCTGACCGTTGCACTTGGCCTGAACCTGAACTTTCTACCTCGTCTGCGATGGTTTGGGCAATGGTCCATCGCTAGATCGATGGTCCGTTGGTCCTGCCTATCGCACTTGTCCAAAAGATGGGTTCATTGGCTTAGTCGTGATGGCTTGGGTGGCGGTCCGTCGCTAGCTCAACGGAGACCGTCGTTTTTGGGCAGTTTCGATAGTTCTCTATAAAATTTCCATAACCTTTTACTCTGATATCAGGTTTGGATGAAATTGGTCTTGTTGGAAATCTAATTCAATTTCCCACATGATAAAAAAGTTGAATTTAGGAAAATTCTATCTAATTTAAACATTAATCATTTAGGAAGTCATCACTAACTCTTTTGGAAACTAGATATGACTTAAAGAAAGTTTTGGGTATTACAATATCTCCCCTTTGGGAACATTCATCCTCGATTGGGACTGATTAGACTGGGAAAGCTGATAGACTAATCTTACTTAAGGGACGTGAAAATTTGAACTTGTCTATATGACTGGAACTTTTGATAAACTGAAATCTCATACTGAATATGCATGTATGATGCATGGATATGTGACTTACATGATACATGAACATATGATTGAATATGCAAGGGTATTTGATACCAATTTTATAACTAAAATCTGAACATGAATCTGAATAAGATTAAGGAAAGCTATTACCTTGGATTGAGTCTGAGTTTGCGGAGTAGAGGTGAGGAAACTTGGTCTGCATTTCTTCTTCTACTTTCCAAGTAGCTCCCTAATTGGACTGATTCAGTCAAAGAACTTTGACTAGAGGGACTTATTTGTTCCTCAGTCTACAAGTCTGGTATTCAAGAATTTCGACTGGAATCTTTTCATAAGAGAGGGTGTTCTGAACATCAATGCCCACTATAGGGACTACAACTGATGGGTCATCTATGCACTTCTTTAGCAAGGAGGCATGGAACACATGATGAACTGAGGCTAGATCTGAAGGCAATTCGAGCTCATTAGCTACCTTGTCGAAATGACTGAGAATTTTGAAGGGACCGATATATCAGGGATTGAGGTTTCCCTTCTTGCCAAATTGCTTCACTCCCTTCATGGGAGAAATTTTCAAGTAAATATAATCACCAATCTCAAACTTGAGATCCTTGCTGGCACATCTGCATGGACCCACCAGGCTTCTCATGCTCTATCTTAACCCGCTAACATATAGAGCACTTAGCTAAAAAGTCTGCAACATCTCTCTTCATCCCACTCCACTAATAGATATCCTGTAAGTTATGGTACATCTTAGTGGCTCCTGGATGAATAGAGTAGGACGGACCATCCATTTCTGCAAGAATTCGTTACCTCAAGTCATCTACACCTGGAACACATAGACGACCCTAACAAGGAGAACACCATCTCCCCCTTGGGAGAAAATCTCTACCTTCTGATCTCTGATCGAATCTTTCAACTTAACAAGACTGGATCTTTATCTTACTTTTCTTTCACCTCGGATATTAGAGATGATTTTGAACTATTCTAAACCTATATACTACCTTCTGCTGAATCGGTGGACACCTAGTCGGGCAAGCTGATAGACTTCCTGAGCTAACTTCTTCTTACTGTCCTCAACATAAGCAATACTACCCATAGACAGTCTGCTGAGAGTGTCGGCCACTACATTGACCTTGCCTAAAAGATAAAGGATACTCATGTCATAATCTTTCAAGAGATCTAACCACCTTCTATGATGGAGGTTAAGATCTTTCTGAGAAAATACATATCAAAGGCTCTTATGATCTGTGGACAGGTCTACCTGAACACCGTACAAGTAATGCCTCCAAATCTTTAAGGCAAAACTATAGCTTCTAACTCAAGATCATGAGTCGGATAATTATTCTCATAGAGATTAAGCTATCTGGAGGCTTAAGCTATGACCTTACCATGTTGTATGAGGACATAACCCAAACCTACTATGGATGCATCACAGTACACTACGAATCTATCTGAACTGTCTGGAAGAGTCAAAACTAGAGCTGAGGTGAGTTAAGTCTTCAACTCCTGAAAACTCTTTTTGTAAGGATTTGACCATTGAAACTTGACTTTCTTCTGAGTCAATATAGACATAGGGGGTACAATAGAAGAAAATCCATCAACAAACCATCCGTAATAGCCATCCAAACCCAAGAAACTTTTGATATCTGATGGAGAGACAGGGCGAGGCTAAGGAATGCTACTGACCTTAGCCAAAATTTGCACTTACTAAATTTTGTGAACAACTAATGATTTTTTAGAGTCTGCAACACTATTCTAAGATGGTCTTCACGATTTTGCTTACTGCGAGAATAGACAGGAATGTCATCAATGAAGACTATGATGAACGTGTCCAAGTACTGCTTGAACACATGGTTCATCAAGTCCATGAAGGATGCTGGGGCATTAGTAAGACCAAAGGACATAACTAAGAATTCTAAGTGGCCATACCGAGTTTGGTAAGCTATTTTTTGAATGTCATATTCTCTGACTCTAAGCTGATGATAGCCTGATCTGAGGTCTATCTTAGAGAAATAGCTGGAACCCTGAAGTTGATCGAACAAGTCATTAATTCTAGGGAGTGGATACTTGTTCTTGATAGTGACTTTATTGAGCTGACGGTAGACTATACACATTCTGAGAGAACCGTCTTTCTTGTGCATGAATAAGACTGGTGCGCCCCATAGGGATACACTGGGCCTAACAAATCCCTTATCTAGGAGATCCTTCAAATTCTCTTTCAACTCTCTGAGTTTTGCTGGTGCCATTCTGTATGGCAAAATAGATATGGGCTGAGTATCTGGAAGAAGGTCTATGCCGAAGTCTATTTCCCTTTAGGGAGAAATTCCTGGAAGATCTTTTGGAAAGACATCTGAATATTCATTCTCTACTGGGACTGATTCAAGATTGGGATTTTTGTAACTAGAGTCCTTAACTCAAACAAAATGATAGACATATCCATTAGATATCATTTCTGTGCCCGAAGGTAAGAAATAAGCTGACCTCTAAAAATTGAAGTACTACCCTTCCACTCTAAGACGGGTTCATTCAGGAACTAAAAATTGACAACTCTGTTTCTTCAGTCAATTATAGCATAGAAGGAATAAAGCGAATCCATGTCGAGAATGGCGTTAAAATCAGTCATCTCTAATTCAACTAAGTTTGCTATAGTGATTTTCTAAGATACCATAACTGGACAGTTCCTTTATACCCATCGGGATATGATGGTTTTACCCACTGAGGTATAGACTGAGAAGGGCTCTGCTATAATTTTGGGACTGACTCCGAAATCAACTGCTATATAGGGAGTAAAAAAAGACAAAGAAGCTCCTAGATCTAGCAAGGTGTAAACATGTACATGAATGATCTGTAATGTACTAGTAACCACATTAGGAGAATTTTCCTGATTATGTTGGGATTGAAGAGCATAAATTTTATTTGGTCGTTGCCCACTGGTAGCACTAGAAGAGCCACCCTACTAATTTAGGCGACCGAACTGAGCTGAAGGGAGATTACGTTGACCTTGAGGACCTGGCTGGGGACAATCTCTAACTCTGTGGCTTGTCTTGCCATAATTGAAGAAAATATCACTGTAAGCTCTGTAAGTACCCTTATGGCGCTTTCCATAAGTGTGAAAAAAGAGGATAGGTTCGGGAACTGCTAACACTACCCTGAGAATTAGAGCCTAGCACCCTATCTCTGTTGCCATCTCTGAATTTTGGCATAGGAGCACTGGCTGAGGAAGGAGATGGAATGGATGACTTTGGACAGAAAGGCTGAGCAAAGCTGAAACTACCTGTCTTGCTTTCTTATTCTATTTCTCCCTCATCTTAATTTTCTACTATTTTATTTGTCGAGCATAGATCATAAGCCTGGCTATGTCCATCTCACTAATCAACATTGCAGACCTACACTCATTGACTACACTATCATAGACCCTAGAAACAAACTTACTTATCTTCATCCTGTTGTCTGCCACTATACTAGGAGCATATCTTGCTAATTGAGTAAACTTAAGAGAATACTCTTTCACTATTATGCTGCCCTGCCTGAGGTTGATAAATTCTAACACCTTAGCTTCCCTCAGCTCTAGGGGAAAGAATCTATTTGGAAAAAAGTGGCAAACTCCTTCCATTCTAAGGGCCCTGCGTCACCAGCCTTTTCTATTTTCTTCTATTTGAACCATGTGTAAGCCACATCCTTCAATTAATATACAGGTAGATCAGCACTCTCAACAGTTGATACCCCATTATATCTGTAACCTTCTGAACCTGATCAAGGAATTTCTGAGGGTCTGCGTCTGACTTAGACCCAAAAAAGGATAGAGGATTCATTCGGGTGAAGTCCCGAATCCTGGCTGTAGCTGAATTGGCCACTTGGTTGGCCAGAATAATAGTTGGTCATTCATTCTGGGCAGCAACTGAATTAGCAAGAGTAGTGAATGCAGCTCTGAACTCTGCATGAGAAATATATTTGTCCAAGGGATTTACTTGGACGGGCTGAGGGGTTGACTAATTTTCGTTTATTATTTTAGGAGGCATGTTCTGTAGAAGTAAGGGAGAAACAAATTAGACTAAGATTTAAATTTGATCTCATGCTCACTGGCATGACATGAATACTGAAAGAAGGGAAAATATTCCTAAAATATCTTATAGTGTCCTATACATAAATGTGGCGCGCAACACACCCATGCACAAGACTCTACTAGATGCTGCTTTCATACTTCCTAGGACACTATTGAACCTTAGGCTTTGATATCAATTTTGTAATGCCCCAAATTTAGTACCTAGAACGCTACACGATGCTCATGACCCCGAAGGACCATAAGCTAATCCATGATTGATATCTGTAACTAGGCACTGTATATTATACTGTATAAATATGAATAAAGGCTGAAAGGCCATAAGGTTCAAATATCTAATAAAACATAACATTTGGAAATACGGTATATCAATACCAAAATAAAACTAAAATAACTATATGAACATGCTATAGTCTGGAAGCTTCTAAATTGTCTAAAAAATGTGGAGTTGATGGGACATGTCCCCAACTAACTTTGGACTACTGAAATAATAAAGTAATAAAATAATCATGTTATTTTCGAATGATGAGGACTCATTGGTAGTCTGGCTACTGAATATCTGATCTACTAAGGATGCTCTAGAGCTCGTACTTCTAAACCTATGGTATAAAACACCGTAGCGCAAATGTGTTAGTATGTTTAAATGTACTGGTATGCAAGTGAGGTAGGCTGAATGCAAAGTGCTTATATGCATGAACAATACTAACTGACTGAATAACATGAGCGTGAGAATACATGCATGAATACATGAACTATAACTGGGATCATGACATCACTGAATCTGAATATTGATAACATAAGTTTTTGTATAACTAATATACTATTTTCTAAATAACTGTGCCTGATAGTCCTATTTCTAATAGAACTTGTTGAGTTCTGTACTGAGCTAGGTGACTGTATCTAATAGTCCTGAATTCTGTAGAACTATCTGAGTTTTATTACTGAGACTGAGGCTGAGACCGTAATTGTGGGAAGTAGTCATCTAACCGACATGCCCCTAATAAGCTATTATAACTGAGTTGGGGTCCAATTTGTAACCATAATTGGAAGGGTGTCAATACAGTGCTACTGGTAAGCACAAGCTGTGAGTAATCCCTCATCTAACAGGTACTCTAAGGAGAATGGTGGGACCCTCATATAACAGGTTAAGACACCTTATCTACACTAATTTAGTAGGTTTGATATCTCAACCTAGGTTGTCTACGTAGTTCTGGAGCGCAAGGATTTCTTCTAAGAATCACACCCTCTACTCGCAGGTGAGTTTTCATTCTTTAGCTTACTCGGTGATAAATCCTACTCCCATATGATTAGACATTGAATTAATTATACTGAACTGATTGGACTCAGTTCACTAAGTTTCATTGACTGACAAAATATTACTGAGATCTTATAACTTACTGAGGTTACTGAGATTACTGAGTTTTCCTGAATCATGAGACTGACTGAATTCTACTGAACATGGCTTGACTGAGAGTATCTTGAAAACTGGCACTGGCTTTAGGCACACTACTAAATTGTCAGGTACAAGTACCCCCAGGACTCGATAGCATGAAACTAACAAAATATGACACTTCTTGAAACATGACCATAGTCAACAATTCATAGTACAATCATTGGGGATTTTCATGAAGTATTCGCATGCTAAGTTTACGCATGAATAGGAATGCATGTAATCATATCATAATTTCATAATCCTAATCTCATGAGCATTACGTCAATCCATTACAAAGCATAACAATAACGCGGGAGTCATATCAAACATAAGGGAGAAACATGGATTCATCAATTTTGGTCACAAATGAGTCATAAGGCATAATTTCTATTCTTTTAGGCATTTTATCGAACGTCTTGCATGCATATCTTTAGTCTTAGGCATGAATATTGAAATAATACTTCATGGCAATATTTTACACTTCCAATGAAAGAATTTCAGCCACATACTAACATATTTTCATGATAGTCATTAAAGACTTCAACTTGGAAATCAAACAACAACATAAACATGGATATAATTCAATTTATACCATGGAATGAAAAGTTTTTATTTCAAATAGGGTTTCTTGAGCTTCATGGGTAAAAATAACCTATGAATCAACACTCAACATACCTGGGTGGATGATTTCTTGAAGATTGGTAGAGGAAAGCTTAAATTCTTGACTCAAAATTAAACATCTAGGGTTTCTTGTTCTTGGAGATTGATCTTTGAGAGAAACCCTAATTTGTTATTATAGATGTATAAGGAAGTTATGAGCTCTAGTATGGTATAATTAGGGGTCAAAATGGGTGGATAAAGACCTAAATACCCTTTTAAAAATGACTTATCGCTGATAAAAAGTGGCAACGGTTTGGTTAATAGTCCATCGCTGGCCCAATGGTTCGTCGGTCCTGACCATCCCACTTGGCCAGAACCTGAACTTTCTGCCTCGTCTGCGACGGCTTGGGCAATGTTCCATTGCTAAATCAATGGTCTATCAATCCTGACCATCGCACTTGGCCATAATATGGGTTCACAGCCTTAGTCGCGATGGCTTGGGCGAAGGTCCTTCACTAGCTCAACGGTTTGTCGGCCTAACCGTCGCTTCTGGGCTGTTCCAACAGTTCTCTATAAAATGTCCTTAAATTCTTACTTCATTACTGGATTTGGATAAAATTTGTATTATTTAAAATTCTATTTGATTCAAACATTAATTATTTAGGAAGTCATTACTAACTCTTTCGGAGACTAGATATGACTTAAAGAAAGTTTGGGGTATTACAATGAGTCATAGTATGGGACTTATTGTATCACCAATGATTTTGCCTAGGATTTTCTACTTTGATAATGAGTCGTGACGTCCTCGTTGTTAATTTATCAAGATTATATGCTTAAAAGTATTTTTCATGAGATATTGATATTGGTTTTGAAACAAAGGTTGGGGGTTTTTAATTCTTAATATTGAACTATATTTTCCCATTGTTTATATATGAATTTTTATGCTTTAATTATGGTTTTTAACTAGTGGGTGCATGGGTATGGTGAATAAACTAAGGAATTGTGGATTTCCAAAACTTGTGACTTTTGAAGTGGTTATGACCCCGACCCCATAAAGTGAAATTGGTTTTGAATTATGAAAAATATGGGAATTTATAAAATTAAACGAAGGGGGTTGTGAATTTCCCCAAGTGATGTTATTATTTTGGTATGCTGATGTTACCTTGCAAGTGTAGTTGGTATGATGATACCGATAATGTATGCCTAAGTGTGTATTGTGGTTCAATAAATAAGATTATGTGATATATGTTTTAATTAGGCTTTAATAGGGGAGGGGGTGTTATATTGCTGAGTCTTGAAAATAGAGGTTCGAGTGATTGATACTGGAAACCACATTTACCAATGCATGGATCAAAGTGACAAGCGAAGTTTGAGTACCCCTCATTATTATTACATTATTTGGGAGGTTTGATTCGTCCACAAATCATCACGTGATCAGGTGATTAAATCACCTTAGTCTATGAGTCGGAGGTTCGAGTCTCCCATGGATATATATGAGATTATTCTCTAGTTTATGCAATTACACGCATTGGGACCCGACCAGGGGGTGAGAGCTGGTGCCCATATAGCCTATGGGTATATATTATGACAGTTGAGCTACATAATCTAGGATAATCATCTTCGAATTCTATACCCCAACACGATGCATGAATTGGTCTTACTTTTACTAATTTTACTCAAGGACTAGGATTCAGGATCAATTCGTGAGTGGATATTAAAGTGGTGAGCTTCCGTAAATCAGAAGTCTACACTTTATTTTTTGGTCTCTTATGTCATTGACTATTTAAACTATTTTAGCTATAGTCTGGGGCATGTTCCAACTCTTATATTTATTATATGTTTGGAATTAATCTGACCTTAGGGATGATTTGTTGGGTTTGATTAGGTGTAGGGGTGATCTCCTGTCCACGTGGGACTTGAGATACCCATCACGGCCAGGCCCTGGTTTAGGTCATGAAAAAGATGGTATCAGAGCCTTGGTTTTATGTTGTTTGGTGTCCAATAAAGTTGTATTATGTAGAGTCTCTTTTATAGGTGTATAGTGGGCCACACTTATAAGGAAGAGGTTATGAGGATTTTAGGAATGTTTCCCTTTCTTCTTGATCTATGTCAAGCTATAGAGTCTAATATCTTGAATCTCTCTTGTCCCCATTTGTTTGCCTCTTAGATCATGCCTCTGAGAAGATCTGATATTTTGGGGAACTCTTTTATCCCGTCTGAGGATAATGTGAACGGAGCTCGTTCTACTCTACGAGTTCAATCCCGATCGAGGGTTGTTTCTTCTAATTGGACTGAGGGAGCTCCACCATTTCCACCCATTCCTCCCCAGGTACCTCGAGCTGATGTGTCTAATGTTGAGATTTGCCAGTCAATTCATTTGCTCACCCAGTTGTTGGTCTCTCAGATTAAGTGAGTTTTTTATATTACCCTATCCTCCGAGGCCACTAGAGTTGGCCAATTCATGAGATTAAGTCCTCATACTTTCACCAGTTCTAACATTGAGAAATATCCTTAAAATTTCATCGATGAGATAAAAATGATTTTTTGTGTAATACATGTCACTAATGTGGAGAGCGTGGAGTTCTTTGCTTACCAATTGAAGGATGCGACATATCATTGGTACGAAGAATGGGGCCAGTCTAAGGGCGATAATGATGCGTTAGGTCTGTGGGATGATTTCGCTAGTGCTTTTATAGATTGCTTATTTCCTTACGAGTTGAGGGAGGTGGACGGAGGATTCGTGAACCCGAGGCATGGTAGGATGACAGTCAAGGAGTATATTTTGAATTTCCATCTATTATCTCAGTATGCTCATGAGTTAGTGTCCAACATGAGGGTTCGAATTAGGAAGTTTACTTTTAGGATGTCTTGAGACTTGATTCTGAAGTGTAAGACTGCCATGTTAAACAAGGAAATGGATATTTCTTGCGTGTGGTGTACATGCAAAAAAGTGAAGAAAGAAAATCAGAAACAAGAGGAGATAAGTAAAAGTTAGAGTAAGAAGTTTCACTATTCAGATCAGGGTGAAGGACAATAGCTGAGTGGTGGAGATGGTGGAAAGTGGACTGAAGAAGTGGATCAATTTTGGTTCCTACTCTACGGCTAGTCCTCCTTATTTAAATTCATTGTGTAACTGTTATTCTTTGCATGATAATGGGTTTAGAGCACCAGGAGCCCAATGTCAGGAAAATGATGCTCGGTCAGCTCGATTTTATCCTCCTTGTAGGTTTTGTGGTCAAGTGCATCATTGTTTTTGTCAGGAAGGGAAGAACAAGTACTTCAAATAAGGTCAGATTGGTCATCTACAGAGGGATTGTCCTTCTAAGGTTGCTTCCGGGGTGAAAAAGATCCCTTTTGATACTTCATATACTCGTGCACTAATGTGATATAAAAGTTACTCAAGTATGTTGGACCAAACTGCATCACACCATGGTAAAGCTAAACAGGGATGGAAGTGCTTTGGAATATTAGAGTAAAATTGGAGCTGGTGGAATTTTGAGAGATAGTGAAGGCAAGCTGATTTTCACTTTTTCTGCACCTCTTGGAGTTGGTTCTAACAACCAAGCGGAAGTTTAGGTGGCTCTTATTGGCATTATTTTGTATATACAATATTGCTATGTAAAGTTATACTAGAAGTTGATTCTGAACTTCTAGTCAGGTGGCTCAAACGCAATATTACACCACGTTGGAGAATTTGTAGGTACATTGAGGAGCTACAATATCTCACCAGTTTACTTGATTGTTTTAGATGTTTTCACATATACAGGGAGGCAAAATTTGCGGCAGATACTTTATCTAAGCATAGCCATGACATGGATTCTACTCAGTATTATTATAATTTTCATCACCTTCCTCAAGAAACTAGAGGATATTTCACTCTTGACAAAATTGGTATGTCCACATTTAAAAGGAGGAAGTATAAGCACAGAGAGAAACCACCCTAGATGGAATTGAATTTTCTTGCACAGGTTCTGTCTTATTTAGTTTATTTCATCTCTTTATCTTCATCTATGCTATTCTCTTACTTTATAGCTTCTATGAAGGGTTAGTTTATTTTTTATTTTCTTCTTACTTTATAAGGGGAAAGTCTCCCTTATTTATGTTTTCCTAGATTATATTGTACTAAGAGGAGTCCTCTCTTCTAGGTGCTTAGATCTAGGTTTTTCTCTAGTATGAGAGATAAGTTGACTGGCCTTAGTAGGCTAGTTGACTTTGAACCACTATAGGATCGGAGTTAAGGTCCATGTCCACCTCCTTGTACTTTCTTTTATTTTATTTATGATAAGGCTTGGGGGTGTGTGGCTCAACCCCTGACCGCCATGGGAGGTGAGAGCCGCTGGTAAGGTCCGCTCAACAAAAAAATTAATAAATAAAATAATCGTGAATTCAATAACAAGGCACACAATAATCAATGTGAACTCATCAAGTTATATAATCATCAATGGGTGTGATGACCTCAATACACACAATGAAAAAGGTAAATCTGGGAAACAAAAACTCACCTATCATGGTGAAATCTGCAATCACATGCCGGACGAGTCTAAGAGAGAACAAATTTGAATGGGTCCAAACTTATACGGATCGACTGTATTATCAACTGTGTCACCAAGCACACTATCTCTAATTGAAGGTGCCACAACATCATGAAGCTTTTTTATATAAACTAAATGACTAGTAATCCTATGTCGAGGACACTTTTTAGACTAGTGACTAATCTTTCTGTAGGTGTATCAAAATCTTGAAGCCATAACCTGTTGTGAAACATGAATTGAGCCCAAATACAACTAATGGTAATATCATTCTCTGCTACTATGATCATCCTTCCCGCAGTCATAGCCTACCTCAAGAATTCTAGGATAGCGGGGAATACATGCTACTCTGTCTAATCAACTAACTCACATCTGGAGAACTCCTTGAACCATTATCCCATCTCTCCAAAATCATAACAAGCTCCTGGAATACCCTGAGGTATTGCTCCTCCTAATCCAGAATGGCTTCCATAACCTAAAGACCCATAAGAAAAACTCTGCAAGATCTGATGGGAACTCTGCCCGCTGTAAGCACCACGACTAATATGAGAGCCACCCATAGTGTAAAATTCTACTTAAATAGAATGGATAGGATGCAAGTGAAGATGACCTTCTCCAGAAGAATCCTCACTCCCTGACCAAATACAAATAAAACTATACTAATAGCATGGTATCTTACCTCCACTTCCATAAGTATCAATGCATGCCCTCTTCATGGCCATTGCATAATCAACAATCTGAGAGAAGGAAGATACTTTTGCTATTAAGTGCTTCAATACCAAATGGAGTGGCAATGCTAATCCTCTAATAAATTATGTATCGTATCCTACTTAGAATGATAATAACATTGGATATGCCAGGCTCACTCAAGAAACCAAATCTCATACTCCAAAATAGATAAACAACCCTGATGAACAACAACGAAGCCAACTCTGGCATAAGAATTTCTCAATGAACTAGATCTCATCTCTTATAGTGAGGTATCATAATTAAACTGGAGATCTCCAATGCTGAATCTCAAAGTGCTGAAGAAGTCATGATCTCAACTTGAGCTTGAGTAGGCCCTAAATACTTTAGCTGACGCTAATGATCTTCGATATCAACCATTGACTCTCTAGTTTGATACTATACTGAGGCTCTGAAAATATGTGTCAAAGTCTCATCCGCATCTATCGACCATCTCACATCGTCCATTAAGGATAGAATAGGATTAAAGAATGTTCTTGAGGCTCATAGAAATGTGTATACATGACAAGGTGTCACGAAATTTTACTAAGAACGTCCCTATAGCCTCCCAAATATAGGTTACGGACATCTCCACAGTGATGCATAGGACTCTACTAAACACTTAGATCTTGTACTAATACATTGGTGAATCTATGCGCTGATATTAATTTATCACGACCCAATTTCTTAGGTCATAATGGCACCTACTATAACCCACCAGTAGGAAAGCCAATCTCGTAATGCGAAACTACTAGTAATGAACTACTCCTAAGAATGGTAGGAAGAATTTTGAATAGATAAAATAAAAGTGTAACATAAATAAGATAATCCCAAAACCAAGTAGAATCAGTGCAAGAACTTCTAGCATAATAAGAATATAAATGAGGTACTAAATGAATATACAAATACAAGTATCTCTGAATACAACATAAAGACTAGTCTAGTGTATAAGAGGAGGGAAGTAATGATTTGAACATCATGAGCTAACCCTGTGTCCCCAAACCATAGATTCTCTGGACGATGTAGACATCAATGATGATAACCCGTACTATGATATGCTGGATGCAAAAGTGTAGAAAGAGTACCAAACATATGGTACTCAGAAGGTGACTGCAAACAGAGATCGAAAGATAATACAGATATATGTACATATAAATATAATTGAAACTACACCCAAATGTCCAACAATCACATAAGAAAGTCAAAGATATAATAAGGATAACTATCTTATTCATGTCCAAGAAACTAACATAACAGGGCTAAGAAAGTATTAAGGATGAACTATCTTAGTCAAACTATACTCAGGAATCTCAACACAATACCGTATATCATCGGCCAATATAAGAATAAAGGGCAAAAAAGATATTAACAGTATACAAGGCCAAGGAATGAATACACAATCTGAATAAATAAAGTAAGGAAGGGATATACGGTAATACCTTAGATTTATATAGCTAGTTTTAAATATTTATATATATAATCAAGGTAAACTCAAAGTACGGCGTAAATCATCAGACTAGCATTTTAAGACCCCCTAATTATAACAGAAACTAGTTCTAGCAAACTCAGTGTTTCTAATCCATATGCCTAATTATGAGTTAATCATGCATAATAAATAAATCATATGATAAAAGAGAGATAATCATACCTCAATTCTCGATACCAGATCATTAACCATTTTATCACAAACTAGCCATAGCAATGATGATAACAATGATAATAATAATAGCAACAATAACATGAGTAATCAGTTATTATAGATAAACAATACCTAACCGAGCCTATCATGAATGCCCACTGCCCTAGGCTCAAAAGGTTCAAACAACATACAACACACCACAAATCATACTCATCCCCATACCTATGCAACCCCCTATAAGACTGACAGATATGGCACATACTGGTGATAGAAAATGTATATACAAGGATGAGTGTAACAAAATCACATTATTATAAGAAGTAGACGGACTTAAATCGGTAAGTATAATCAATATCATTATTATCATCATCAAAACCATCATCATTATAATCATCCTTATGCCTTGCCGGGATATAAGCATACCATCATCATCATACAGACTTGCCAGGTATATAAGAATATCATTATAGTCATCCTCTGACCTTTTCTTGTATATAAGCATATCATCATAATCATCCTCTAGCTTTGCCTCGTATCTAAGCATGTCACATAATCATCCTCTAACATTACCAGGTTTATAAGTATATCATCATAGTCATCCTCCGACCTTGCTGGGTATATAAACCTATCACCATAATCATCAACTGATATATATTTAACATTAATAGCATAATCTGTCATTAGGTCTTAACCAAAATTTATATCATAAATATATCAACTTTCTCCATCCCATACCAGAAAGATGTGCATATAGAATATAATAGGTGTACTGACTTATGTTGTGACTAAAAAGAGTGTAAATTTATAAATCCATTGCCCAAAGTAAACTTTGGGACTAAATAGATCTAAAAGTGTAGAAAGGGTCAAAATCTCTCACGACTGGAGTAATTTATAGTATCAAATCATAGACCATAATCTGTTTAGGTCAAATACTTAAAACATCAGTTTTAATCTCTTTACACATAGGTTATTCATTATGTCAAGAAATTATGATTATGAAGAAATTCATTTTTAATGTAATAAGTGAGTTTTAACCCCTAATTAGGAAATTTAGCAATAGAATCATACTTTAGTTGGAATTGTATCATTTATCAATTTAATTCATTCTTTCTCAAATTTGCTCAAGAACAAAACCCTAGAAACTTCCATTTCAAATCAAGAACTCAAGGTTTCACCATTAATTTTCAGAAATTCAGGCACTAAGGTATGTGAAGTGTTCATCTAAGGGTTCCTTCCACCCTTGGAGTCCACGAATCTCTTTTGAAACTTCAAGTTGTGGATTTTATGATTTCCATGGTTAGAATTAGAGTGTATTCATTATTTTTGTTTGGATTTGGTTCCTAATTCATGTTTTATTATATGTTTCATGTGGAATTGATTGTCATGTGTGTAAATCCATGTTAAACTCTTGAATTGTGAAATTTGGAATTCAATCATGATGCTCACTTATTGTTCAAAGTTATGTGCCTTTGTTATACTTACCAAGTGCTTGATAAATTTCTAATGTGAACTAGTAATAGAAAGAAATCAAGTCAAGTTAGCTTATGTGCAAGTGTATTATGCAAGTGTTTGTTAAAATCCCCCAAATGAATGAATGATGATTAAGTACTTAGTTTACATATTTCAAGTTTGTGCCATGTCTCTTAATTTATGCTTTTGAGTTTTGGGGGTACCTGTACCTGATAATTTAGCTGGTTACTTAGAGCCATGGTCAGTCATAAGATAGTATCAGTCATGTATAATCAGTAGTACTCACAGTCAGTTACTGAACTCAGGAAGAACTCAGTAGATTCGGTATTCAATTCAGATCTCAGTAAACTCAGTCAGCTAACAAGAATTTAGTAGTTTCATTCAGTCCACAAACTCAATGAAATTAGTTCAATTTAGTTAAATAGTATGATCAGTAATATTTCAGTCTAGCCTAGTATAGTTTAGAAGTAATTCCAGTGTCTATTCAGTTGGGAGTAGGATTCAGCACCGAGTGAACCCAATGATGGGGACTTACCTGCCAGTAGAGGGTGTGATTCTTAGAAGCAAAGGTTGAGATATCAAACCTTCCTTGTGAGGGTTGATGAAGTCTTTTAACCTATCAGTTAAGGGTTCCACCATTCTCATTTGAGTACCTTCCAGATGAGGGTACCTTTTTATTGTCTTTAACTGTGGCACGGTACTAACACCTTTTCAACTGGGGTAACAGGTTGAACCTCAAGTCTATTCAGAAAAGGGGTATATCGGTTAGATAATTACCTCCCATAATTTCAGTTTCAGATTTAGTCTCAGTATATAACTCAGTTCAGCTCGACAGATTCAGGACTATCAGATATTGTCACATAGTTTAGTACAAAACTCAGTATAGTTCCACAGAAACATGACTGTCAAATATAGTCAAACAAGTATCAGTAATTTACTATCAGTAAATTCAGTTAATCAGTAATTCAGCATTCAGTCTCAGTATTCAATGTTATCATTATCTCAGTGTCATTTATGTGTTCATGCATGTACTCTCATTCAGTCTTACTCATGTTATTCAGTTAGTATCATTCATGCATATAAACCCATGTATTCAGCCTACCTCACTGAGCATACCAGTACATTCAAAGTACTAACGTACGCTTTTTATGCTATGATGTCTTCTATCATACGTTCAGACGCACAAGCTCTAGAGCACCCTTAGCATATCAGATTTTTAGCAGTTAGAGTTAGTGGTGAGTCCTCATAGTTTGAGCAGAAGGTTTATTTTAGTATTTCAATGTCATTATCACTAGTCAGGGTTAGTTAGGTACTTGTCCCATCAACTTCACAGTTTAAATAGTTTAGAGGCTTTTTAGACTAGAGTATTTTCAGACAGTTATTTAGATTTCAGTATTTCTTTCATATTTTTGTACTTTGATACCATAATCAGATATATTATTCAGATTTGAACCTTATGGAAGTTTTCCATATTTATCATGCTTAAATTATGATTACAGTATTACTATTATTCAGTGCTCATAGCAAGTACCAATCATGGGTTAACTAATGGTCCTTTGAGATTGTTAGCAGCGTATAGCATTCGGGGTACAGACTCAAGGCATTACAAACTTGGTATCTGAGCCTAAGGTTTAATAGATCCTGGGAAGTCAGGAAGCCGCATCTATTAGAGTCTTGTGTATGTGAGATATTTTAGAAACAGTTTCCCTTCATTCAGTATTCACTTCGTGCAAGTGAGCATGAGCTCCAGTTACACTCTTTATCTAATTCAAGCTCTCTTCCATTTATAGATCATGCCTTCTAACAGAACTAAGGGAAGAGGAACAGGAGACCAGCCAGAAACCCAGCCCATCCAGTCAGACCTTTTGGACAAACATGTCTCCCATGCTGAGTTCATAATAGCTTTTACCACCCTAGACCATGCTGTGGATGCCTAGAATAAGCACTCAGCTATTGTTCCGGACAATGTAGTGTCCAATACTACTATTATCAGGATTTAAGATTTCACCCGAATGAACCCTCTATGTTTTACTGGGTCTAAGTCAGATGAAAACCCTCAAGAATTTCTTGACCAAGTGCAGAAATTTACTAATATTATGGGGTAATGGATAGTGAGAGTGCTGATTTAGCTACATACTAGTTGAAGGATGTGGTTCACTCATGGTTTAAATAATGGAAAGAAGATAAGGGATAAGGCCACAGATATAGGGCCTATAGAATGGGAGGAGTTTGCCACTGCTTTTCTGGATAAGTTCTTCCCACAGGAGTTGGGGAAAGCAAAGGTTTTGGAATTTATTAGTCTGATACATGGAAACATGATGATGAAAGAGTATTCTCTAAATTTTACTCAATTAGCCAGATATGCTCCTCATGTGGTAGCATGTCTAAGATAAGCAAGTTTGTGTATAGAGTGAGTGATAGTGTTGTTAGGGAATGAAAAAATACAATGTTGATTAGTAAGATGTGCTTGTCAAGTTTGATGGTCCATGCACAATAGCTAGAAAAGCAGAAGAATAAGGAGAGAGAGAAGCAGAAAAAAGAGCTATCACAGGTGGTTTCATCTTTGCATAGCCTAAGTCAGAGGGTGGGAATCATTCCCAGTTCTGCTCAAAATCCTCAGTTATAGCTCTAACCTTAGCCAGTGCTCCTGTACCAAACTTCAGAGATGGCAACAGAGATAGGACATCAATCCCCAAGCCTCAGGGCACTATCATCAGTGCTCGAACAAATCCTCTCTGCCAACAGTGTGGCAGAAACCATCAGGGTATCTGTAGGGTAAAAAGTGATGCATGTTTTGGATACGGTAATCCAAGAGACAGAGTCATAGATTGTCCCCAGTTAGGCTTCCATGGTTCGCGTAACCCTTCTCCAGCTCAGTTTGATCGCTCAAATTAGTAGGATGCCTCATCCAGTGCCACCAGTAGGCAGCGCCCAAATAGACTATATGCTCTTCAGTCTCGAAAGGAGCAGGAAAGTTCTCCTGATGTGGTCACTGGTATGTTACAAGTTTATCATTTGTATGTTTACGCTTTACTAGATCCAGGAGCTTCCTTTTCCTTTTTTACTCCATATATTCCAGTTGATTTTAGAGTCAGTCCCAAAATTCTAGTTGAGACTTTCTCAGCCCATATCTATTCCGCCGTACAGAATGGCACCTATAGAACTCATAGAACTAAAGGAATAGTTAAAGGATCTCTTAGATAAGGGATTCATCAGACCCAATGTGTCCCCGTAGGCTGCACTAGTTCTCTTCGTGCATACGAAAGACGGTTCTCTCAGAATGTGTATTGACTATCGTCAGTTAAATAAAGTCACAGTCAAAAATAGGTATCCACTTCCCAGAATTGATGACTTGTTTGACCAGCTTCAGGGTGCTAGTTACTTTTCTAAGATAGACCGCAGATCAGGCTATCATCAGCTCAGAGTCAGAGAATGTGACATCCCAAAAATAGTTTTCCAAACTTGGTATGGTCACTTTGAATTCTTAGTTATGTCCATTGGTCTTACCAATGCCCCAGCAGCCTTCATGGACTTGATAAACCGTGTGTTTAAGTAGTACTTAGACATGTTCGTCATAGTCTTCATACATTACATTTTTGTCTACTCCTGTAGTGAACAGGATTATGCAAACCATCTCAAAATAGTATTACAGACCCTTAGAAATAATCAGTTATTCACCAAATTTAGTAAATGCAAATTTTGGCTAAGGTCAGTAGCTTTTCTTGGCCATGTCGTTTCCGGTGATGGCATTAGAGTAGATCCCCAAAAGGTCGAGGCAGTGAGAAATTAGCCCATACCCATTTCTCCATCAACTATCAAGAGTTTCTTAGGTTTGGAAGGCTATTACTGATGGTTTGTTGAGGTATTTTTATCTGTTGCATCTCCTGTGTCTTGATTGACATAAAATAAAATCAGGTTCAGGTGGTTAGATTCTTGTGAGAAGAGTTTTAAGAAGTTGAAGACTCGACTCACTACAGCTCTGGTTTTGACCCTACTAGATGGTTCCGATAGCTTTGTTCTATATTGTGACGCATCCAGAGTCGGGTTGGGTTGTGTGTTGATGCAGAGAGGTAAGGTCATAACCTATACCTCTAGATAGCTTAATCCCTATGAGACGAACTACCGTACTCTTGATCTTGAGTTAGCAGTAGTAGGGTTTGCCTTAAAGATTTGGAGGCACTATTTGTATGTTGTACACATTGATATGTTCACTGATCATAGGATCCTGCAATATGTATTCTCTCAAAAAGATCTTAACCTCCATCAGAGAAGGTGGTTAGAGTTGTTGAAAGACTATGATATGAGTGTTCTGTACTATTCGGGGAACGCTAATATAATGGTTGATGCTTCCAGTAGAATGTCTATGGGTAGTGTTGCCTACGTTGAGGATAGAAAGAAGAAGTTAGCCCAGGAAGTTTATCAGTTAGCCTAAGTAGGTGTTCTCTTAGTCGATTTATCAGAAAGTAGTGTATGGGTAAGAGTTGCTCAGAATCATCCCTAGTTTCTAAAGTGAAGGAAAAGCAGGAGAGGGATCCCAGTCTAGTCCAGTTGAAGGAATTAGTCAGAAATCAGAAGGTAGAGGTTTTCTCCCAAGGGGGATATGGTCTATTGCGTTGCCAGGGTTGGCTATGTGTGCCAGGCATAGATGACTTGAGGCAGCGAATTCTTGCAGAAGCACATAGTGTGCGTTACTCTATTCATCTAGGGGCCACAAAGATGTACCATGATTTGTGGGAAATCTATTGGTGGAATGGGATGAAGAGAGATATTGCAGAGTTTATGGCTATGTACTCAACAAGTCAGCAGGTTAAGATTGAGCACCTAGTGGGTTCATGTAGGAGTTCAGTATTCCCACCTGGAAATGGGAAGAAGTGAATATAGACTTTGTGATGGGTTTGCTTAGGACTCACAGCATGATTTAGTTTGGGTCATTGTAGATATGATAACCAAATAAGCTAGTTTCCTTCCAGTCTATACCTCCTATTCAGTTGAGGATTACACCAAACTCTATATCAGGGAGTTGGTCAGATTGCATGGTGTTCCATTATCCATTATCTCTAATAGAGGTACCCAGTTCACCTCTAATATCTGGATAGCATTCAGAAAAGGTCTTGGTACCCGAGTTCATCTCAATATAGCCTTTAATCCTCAGATAGAAGGTCAAGCAGAAAGGACCATCCAGACCTTAGAATATATGCTGCGAGCATACGCGATAGATTTCAAAGGTAGTTGGGATGACCATTTGCCTTTTACTGAGTTCGTATATAACAATAACTATTATTCCAGCATTCAGATGGCTCTATTTGAGGCGCTCTATGGGTGGAGGTGTAGATCTCCTATTGATTGATTTGAAGTTGGTGTGGCCGTAGTGTTAGTGATTGATTTGGTATTTGATACCTTAGAGAAAGTTCATTTGATCAGGGAAACACTTAAGATAGCTCAGAACCAACAGAAATCATATGCAGATATACACAAAAAGGATCTCAAGTTCGAGATTGGTGACTATGTGTACTTGAAAATCTCTCCCATGAATGGAGTGAAAGTATTTGGCAAGAAGGGGAAACTCAATCCCTGATATTTTGGTCCTTACCGAATTCTTAATCATTTTGGAAAGGTAGCTTACGAGCTTAAGTTACCTTTAGATCTCTCCTTAGTTCATCCAGTGTTCTATGTCTCCTTGCTAAAGAAATGCAGTCGTAGTCCCTATTGAGGGTATAGTTATTCAGAACAACCTCTCTTATGAAGAGATTCCAGTCGAAATCCTTGACTACTAGATTCATAGACTGAGGAACAAAGAAGTCCTTCTTGTCAAAGTTCTTTGGTGGAATCAGTCTATTGAGGGAGCTACTTGGGAAGTAGAAGCAGACATACGTACCAAGCATCCTCACCTCTTCTCCACAAACTCAGACCCAGTACAAGATAATAGCTTTCCTTAAGATTATTCATTTTCATGTTCAGATTTCAGTAACAAAACTTGGTATTAGTTACCATTAGTGTTCAGTTATACGTTCATGAGCTAGTTCAGTCATGTATCTATGCATCAGATATGCATGATCAATATATAAACTCAGCTTATCAAAATTCCTAGTCATTCATTTATGAATCATGTTCAGATATGTACTCATGCATCAGATATGTATGTTTAGTATGATAATTTAGTATAGCAGTAATCTCAATCATGAAACCATGCTTCAGTTGTGTATGTCAGTGTCTAAGTCCAGTCTCTCAGTATTCTTAGTCTCAATAGTCTCATTCGAGGATGAATGTTCCCAAGGGGTAGATAATGTAAGACTCCACAAAATCCTTAGCTTAATTCTGTCCTTTAAGCTTGCCAAGGGGTCCTAAACTTAGACTATTGTAGCTAAGTATTCAGACTTAGTGTCATTCTATCCTTTGAGAGTTGGTGATCTTATTTCATGGCCTTTGCGTCCCTTAAAATTTGATATTTATCTTGATTCATGCTCAGGAGTGTCCGTAGGTGTTTCTGGACAACTTTTGAATTTTTCGGACTTCATTTGAAGCTCCTTTGGAATCCTAAAATATTTGATCAACGTGATCTTCACGTGCCGCATCGACTATAACGTTGATAAATGTTTTCCCCAGCTCCCAACATCAATTTCCTGGGAGTCAACACGGACTCGAAGCGATGCGTTGGCTATCGCGTCGATGCCAACAACCGGCGCATCGGTCTGCACGTAGATGATAGAGTTTTTTAATCATTAAAAGACAGCATCCTTGGGGGCATTTAAATATTTTTTCCTCAACCTTCAGCCCCCAAAATACGAAAGTAATCACTTTAGGGAGCAAATAAACTCATACTTTCTCAAATTTTCTCAAAAAAAACCCTAGAAGCTTTAATTTCAAATTAAGAACTCAAGGTTTCACCATTAACTTTCAGAAATTCGGGCACTAGGGTATGCGAAGTGTTCATCCAAGGGTTCTTTCCACCCTTGGAGTCCACGAATCTCTTTTGAAACTTCAAGTAGTGGATTTTGTGATTTCCATGGTTTAAATTAGAGTGTATTCATGATTTTTGTTTGGATTTGGTTCCTAATTCATGTTTTATAATATGTTTCATGTGGAATTGATTGTCATGTGTGTAAATCTATGTTAAACTCTTAAATTGTGAAATTTGGAATTCAATCATGATGCGCACTTGTGGTTCAAAGTTATGTGCATTTGTTATACTCACCAAGTGCTTGATAAATTTCTCATGTGAACTAGTAAGAGAAAGAAATCAAGTCAAGTTAGCTTATGTGCAAGTGTATTATGCAAGTGTTCGTTCAAATGCCCCAAATGAATGAATGATGATCAAGTACTTAGTTTACATTTTTCAAGTTAGTGCCATGTCTCTTAATTTATTCTTTCGAGTTCTGGGGGTACTTGTACCCGACAATTTAGTTGTTTACTTAGAGCCATCGTCAGTCATAAGACAGTATCAGTTATGTATAATCAATAGTACTCACAGTCAGTTATAGAACTTAAGAAAAACTCAGTAGATTCAGTATTCAGCTCGGATCTCAGTAAAATCAGTCAGCTAACAAGAATTTAGTAGTTTCTATCAGTCCACGGAACTCAAGGAACTCAATTTAGTTCAGTTAAATAGTATGATCGGTAATAGTTCAATCCAGCCTATTACAATTTAGAAGTCATTCTAGTGTCTATTTAGTTAGGAGTAGGATTCAGCTCCTTAGTGAACCCAAGGATGGGGACTCACCTGCCAGTAGAGGGTGTGATGCTTAGAAGCAATCCTTGTGTTCCAGAACTATGTAGCCAGCATAGGTTTAGACATCAAACCTGCCAGATGAGTGTTGATGAGGTTTTTTAACCTGTCAGTTGAGGGTTCCACCATTCTCATTAGAGTACATGCCAGATGAGGGTACCTTTTTAGTGTCTTTACCCATGGCACGGTACTGACACCCTTCCAACTAGGGTTACAAGTTGGACCCCAAGTCTATTCAGGAAATGGGCATGTCGGTTAGATGATTACCTTCCACAGTTTCAGTTTTAGATTCAGTCTCAGTATAGAACTCAGTTTAGTTCTACAAATTCAGGACTATCAGACGTAGTCACTCAATTTAGTACGAAACTTAGTATAGTTCCACAGAAACATAACTATCAAATATAGTCAAACAGGTATCAGTAATTTACTATCAGTAAACTAAGTTAATCAGTAATTCAACATTCAGTCTCAGTATTCAGTGTTATCATGATCTTAATACCGTTTACGTGTTCATGCATGTACTCTCATTCAGTCTTACTCATGTTATTCAGTTAGTATTGCTCATGCATATGAACCCATGCATTCAGCCTACCTCACTGACGCATGTTTTTTGCGCTATGATGTCTTATATCAAAGGTTCAGATGCACGAGCTCCAGAGCACCCTTAGAAAATCAGATTTTTAGCATTAAGAGCTAGTGGTAAGTCCTCATAGTTCGAGGACATAGTTTATTTTAGTATTTCAGTGTTAGTATCACTAGTCGGGGTTAGTTGGGGACTTGTTCGAGCAACTCTATAGTTCAGACAGTTTAAAGGCTTTTCAGACTAGAGTATTTTCAGATAGTTATTCAAATTTCAGTTTTTCTTTCTTGTTTTGGTACTTTGATACCATACTTAGATTTATCATTCAGATTCGAACCTTATGGCAGTTTTCCGCATTTATCGCAGTTATATTATAATTACAACATTACTATTATTCAATACTCACAGCAGATAGCAGTCATGGGTTAGCTAGTGGTCCTTCGGGATTGTTAGCACCTTATAGCGTCTGAGGTATAGACTCGGGGCGTCACAGAGGTACTGGGCACACATGCTCTAAGCATGACTTGCCAGATAACCTCTATCAATAGAGAACGCTTGCAAGGGATTTCGCTGCAGGTTTTCTTTTTTCAACTAGCTCACTCGCTCTACTTCCAGATAGCCAAAACTCAACCTGAACTACCAACTGCCTCCAATTGAACTGGAAAGGATAATGCACGCAAACATAAACTATGAAACATTGGTACCATCTTAATACTCACAAAAATTAACAAAGTCTCATCCAAGCCAAAACAAAACCAAGGCAGGAGTCATACAACTGACTCCAAATCAAAATATAACTTTTCTTTAGCATTCCACACCTTTTATCCACTCCAAACTAGGAGGAAAATCACCTGAGTCCTATTCTGCAATCTCATCATAGAAAACATAAAAAACAGAAGCTGATCTACTAGGAGTCCATATGACAAATATGATAACGAGCCCATAAAGCACTACCTGGGTACAAAAATTGAGGTAATCAAGAAATGCAATCTATGCCAATGCCACAACTAATAAGGATGATAATCAAAATAGAGATCAAGAAGTCCAAGGCATAACTACTCGACTAAACAATCCACTTTAGGATATCCCATCAATAGAGAATGAAGCCAAGCTGAATCTAACTCAAGTATACTACTCCCACTGAGTATATCATCAAGAATTCTCATAGAAAGTAATGATCCGAGGTCAAAAACTAAAGGAGCCAATACCGGGTCCAGGGTCTATTATTTGAACACCTATCGACTATAAGTCATCCGAAGTCAAAAAGACTGAATAGGTAACCACGAAGTTGGCTCAACTAGCCTATAAATATAATCAAAATGAGTCAAATTCTAACACAAAGGCTACACTCAAGCTCTATAACTCTAATTTGAATCTCAACATCAAGGTTGAATCACTCGATCTCAAATATCCAAACCAAACATGAAAATGGGTAGGAATCCATACTCCAAATCTATTATAACTTCCAAGTTTCCATTCCAAGGGATCAAGTCAAAAACTAAGCAATTAAGTATATATTAATGTCAACTACTCAACTCGACCTTAGTCTCAAAATCTTACATATCCGAGCTAAACCATACTGAGCCAAAATCAAAACATATCTGAAGAATAAAATCACCACAGGGATATTCCTTGACTAAAAATGCAAACAACCAACTCTATATCAACTAAGGAAAGAAAAATTGCCACAAAATAGAAATCATGCCAAAATATAAATCACAGGCCTAAAATTACAAATAACCCACTCCATATCTGCTGGAGGGAATGACCTACTAAAATATACTCTATTACTCCCCTAAGGCTGCAAACCACACTAGTTACAACAGAACTCTAACTACTCAGAGAAGCACAAGTTTAGGCAAAAACTAACCAATCAAATACTCTATCTCAGCAAAGAATAGGCATAGGCACATATCATTAAGGAGTAGCAGTCCACCAAATCTTATAAGGACAAACCATATCTCATATAGGAATTTCTTGAATCCACCCAAGTAGGTTAATCATGGCTCAAACAACGCATGAATCACCTCACCTAGGAAAGAAAGAATTACTAAGATTGACACTTATGTCAAGGTCAATATCACTATCAGAAAATAAACCATGTATATTAAGATGAACAATCTCCGATTTCCCTACAAAAGAAGCAATCACAGGAAAGATCACCTACCTCTAACTCTCAAACTCTACTTTAGACAAAAAAACCATATCACGATAAGAAAAGCACACTAGTACCAAGAGCAAACCATCACTAGTAGATGAATCTAACAAATCTAAGAGATGAATCCAGGGCATCTCAACATCAATATCAAAACCACTATCGAGCGATGAAATAGTCACAAGCAATGAACGAATCCAAAATTAGTCAATCTCAAAATAGGCTATATAAAAAGGAATAGACAATGCAATAACCTTCGCAACCTAGAAGGGAAGTCTAAGAATCCCAAACTAAAGAATGACAATGTAACTAAATTGTCAACTGTAGAACCATATCAAAAGCATAGAAGTTCAACTTACCTTCGATAGGAAAATTCATTCTCGATCAATCTAGCATAGCTAACCTAGAGGAAAATGACTAATCATCTCCACTCTATAGGAAAGAAATCATTAATCAATGTATAGCTACCTGAACCAATGAATAGAAACCACAATTATTAGAATTCTAACTAGATAACACTTGTCTAAAATGCTACCCAATGAGGATCAATTTAATCAAATAATATCAAAAACGGCAATGATATAAACATTAATATAATAAATTGGTATTGCCCAAATGAACATCCATAGCATGTACAACTCAAGGGCCACAATAAGGACAATGTGCCAAGATAAATGGGACTCAAACCCAAATGCTAAACCCACATGAAGAAAATATTGATATAAATCTACCCCATCTTCTTATAAAAGAAATAAATTGTGGGAGTGGACATATAATTATGAATTCAATAACAAAGCACACAATAGCCAATATGAACCCATAAAGGCATATCATCAATGGGTACGAAGACCCCAATACACACAATGAAAAATATAAATGCGGGAAATAAAATCACACCTATCATGGTGAAATTTGCAATCATGTGCCTGACGATTCTAAGAGAGAATAAATCTGAATGGGTCCAAACTCGGACCGATCAACTTAATCATAAATCATGGCTCCAAGCACAATATCTCTAATTGAAGGTACCATAACATCACTAGCCTAATTTGAGTGATTTGAATAACTAGTAATCCTATGTTGGGGACATTCTCTAGACCAATTATTAATCTCTTTACAGTCATAGAAAACTCTTGAAGCCTTAAATTGGCAAGAAACACAAACTAAGCCTACATAGCTAGGCAACTGATGTTGCGAGCATTCTCTACTACCATTATTATCCTTTCTATAGTCATAACCTATATAAATAACTCCAATATTATGGGGAATACATGCTAACACTCTCTAAGCAACTAACTCACATTTGGGGTGCTCTTTGAACCAATGTCTAATCTCGGCACAACCATAACAAGCTCCTTGAATACACTGAGGTGCTACCTCTCCTAATACAAAATGGATGCCATGACCTAAAGATCAATATTAAAAACTCCACAAGGTCTGATGGGAACTCTGCCCGATGTGATCACCATAACTTTTTTGTGTGTACACACAGTCTAAAATCTTAATTTTATAGAATTGATAGGTTGTATATAAAGCTGACCTCCAGTGTAAGTATCCTCACTCCTAGATAAAATACAAATAGCACTATACTGATGGCATGGTCTCCTACCACCACTATAGTTAGTCTCAAAACACGCTCTCTCTAAGGCCCTCATATAATCAACAATCTAAGAGAAGGAAGACTTAGCTATTATCAAGTGCTCCGAAACTAAATAGAGTGGCAATGTTAATCCTCTAATAAATATATGCACCATGTCCTTATCAAAAGGATATACAATAGGAATATGCCTGGACCATTAAAGAAATACATTCTCTACTCAAAAACTAATTAGGAACCCTAATGAACACCAACGAATCCAACTCTATCTTAAGAGTTGCTCGATGAACTGGACTAGGAGGTGTCCATAGACTTAAGATCCCTAACTCTGAAACCCAAAGTGTTGAAGTAGTCACAAGCTCAACTAAAGCCTAAGTTGGCCCTAAATCCACTGGCTGATGCTAAAGATTTTTTATATCCTTCTTTTACTCTCTAGTTTAACGCTACGCTGAAGCTCTAAAAACACGTGTTAAAGTCTCATCCATATCTATCAACCATCTTGCATCAACCATTAGGGATAGGATAGGATCAAAGAATATTCTTGAGGCTCATAGTAATGTAGACAGATTATAAGGTGTCAAGAAATGAATTTCCTAAGAATGTCTATGTATCCTATTGAAGATAGGTTATAGACATCTCCCAGTGATCCACAGGACTCTACTAAACACTTAGCTCTTGTACTAATAAATTACTGAACCTAGGCTCTGAAACCAATTTGGTATGACCTAATTTCTCAAGTGATGATAGTGCTTACTATATCTCACTAACAGACAATCTAATAATAGTCCAAAATTGCTAGTAATGGACTACCCAAAAAATAGAAGGTAAAATGTATAATAGATAAAATAAAAGAGTAATACACATTAGATAATCCCAAAACCTAGTGGTATCAGTAAAAGAGCTTCTATCATAATAAGAATACAAATGGGGTACTAAATAAATATATAGCCATCTCTGAATACAACATAGAGACTAGTCTAGTACATAAGAGAGGAAAGTAATGCTTTGAATATTTACAGCTCACCCTGCATTTCTAAACCATAGCTGCTATGCATGATGCACACATCAATGATGATAACCCGTACTCTGATCTATAAGCTACAGAAATGTAGCATGAGTATTAAACACATAGTACTCAGTAGGCAACTACCGACTGAGGCCCAAAGCTGATGCAGATATATATAACATATAAACAGAATAGAAACGACACCCAAATGTCCAAAAACCATATAATAAAGTCAAAGAGATAATAAGGCCACCTATCATATTCAGGTTAAGGGAACTAATATAATAGGTTTAAGAAAGTATTAAGGATAAACTATCCTATTCCAACCATACTCAGGAATCTCTACACTATATAGTATATCACTAGCCAACATACGAATAAAGGGCAAAATAAAGATACATAATAGTATACAATGTCAAGGAATAATTATACAATATGAATAAATAAAGGAAGGATATACGATAATACCTTAGCTACATATAGAAAGATATACATATTTATATATATAAATAAGGTTAACTTGAAGTACAACCTAAATCATGAAACTAGTATTTTAGGACCTCATAATCATAGCAAGAACTAGTGCTAGCATACTTAGGGTTTCTAATCCATACCTAATCTTGAATTAATTATGAATAATGATGAAATCATAAGATTGAAGATCAGGAGTCATACCTCAATTCTCGATACCGTATCATTAAATATTCTATCACAAACTATCCATTACAATGATCAAAACAAGAATAATAATACTAATAGCAACGACAACGGGAGTAACCAACAAGTCGAGACAAATATACCTAATTGACCTTATTACGAACCCCCATCACCGCAAGCTTAGAAGGTTAAGTTAATATACAACATATCATAAATTATACTCATCACCATACCTATACAACCCTTCATAAGGCTAATTGATATTAGTACATACTGGTCATAGGCAATGCACATACAAGGATAAATGTAATAGAATCTATAATATCATAAGAAGCAGGCAGACTCGAACCGGTAAGTATAATCAATATCATTATTATCATTATCATAACCATCATCATCATAATCACCCTTCAGCCTTACTGGATATATAAGCATATAATTATCATGATTTTCTAGTTAGCGGAGTACATAAGAATATCACCATAGTCATTTTCTGACCTAATGAGGTATATAAGCATATCATCATAATCATCCTATGGCCTTTCCAAGTATATAAGCATATCATCTTAATTATTTGTTGGCATTGCTGGGTATATAAGCATATCATTATAGTTATCGTCCAGCCTTGCCGAGTATATAAATATATCATCATAATCATCAATATATATATATATATATAACATTAATACTATAATTTGTCCTTGTGTTTTACCCAAAATTTATATCATCAATACATCATCTTCCTCCGTCCCATACCAGAGAGATGTGTGCATAGATATAATAGGTACATGGATATAAGCCATGGCTAAAAAGAGTGTAAATCTATAAATCTATTATCCGGAGTAAACTTTGGGACTAAATCAATATAAAAGAGTAGAAATGGTCATCTCTCACGATCAGAGTAATTGGTAGTATCAAATAATAGATTAGAATTTGTCTTAGTTGAATCCCTAAAACATCATTTTTCATCTCTTTACACATAGGATTTCATTAAAATGGGCAACTATCGTTATGAAGAAATGTATTTTTAAGGTGAAAAGTGGGTTTTAACCCTTTATTAGGAAATTCATCCATAGAATCATATTTTAGTTGGAATTGTATCATTTACCGATTTAATGATCATGAATCTACCGAATCTATGTATTTCATCACCAATATTCAAATAATGGAACCATAAGCATAAATATATCCGTAAACTACAACCACTTCCTTTACAAGGATAAATATTTTTCAGATGTCCAACTGATATCATAATACAACCTTAGTCCAAAGAATATGTATGGAATAATTACAACATCATAATCATACCCTTAGGCCACCATACATATCCATAACTCATATAAAAAATCATATTCATAAAATATCTTATATCTATAAGATGGAGCATAACTATGAATCATATTATCTCTAAAGGCTATCAATCATATCTATAATACATAATATATCAATAAGGCATCTCACATCTAGGAAGCATAATATCAACAAGGCATCCCATATATAAGAGGAACAATATTAATAAGGCAACTCACATCTAGGAGGATAATATCAATAATACATCTCACATCTTGGAGGCATAATACGAATAAGGCATTTCACATCTAAGAGGCATAATGTCAATAAGGCATAACTCATAACAATGTCTATACCTGTATTATTAAGCATGTCGATGGACTATATTATAACAAGTCCTAAAGCCATAACATAGCTATAAGTCTTTAATCAAAATCTGAGAAAACCATCATCATTTACCAAGTCTTGAAGTAACCTTGTACTAAAGGCTCAATAGTCTCAACTATGTCTGATATGCATAATTTGGTCCACAAAGGCTAACATATGTTTTATGACTAATGATGGCTTATGAAAACCATTTTTAATCCTTAAATTCAATATTTAGGAAATTTCTACTCCACACTAGGCTAAGGTATCAAAATTGACTTCTAGATGGTACATAAGCCATAATCAATCTTAAGATAGGAATTCTACCTAGATCATGAGCAATTAAGTAAACTCTACCTAAATTAAGGTTTCAAGACTTCTAAAATAGACCAAATAAGGTAAATCATACTAACCACGCTTCCAACCTAGAATTATACTAAATCTATTCTATAATTTAGCTCAAACAATGAAGAAGATAATATGATACTAGTAATATAACAAGTATTTCACCTTGCGGGTAAAATCCCTCATCTAATCTGCAAACTTGAATAATCAAAACTAACTCATGGTGCTCTACCTATAATCAATATTAGCATTCCCATTCACATGCAATATATGATAAATACCATCTTACAAAGAAGAGTAGACAGAAGCCTACCTCAAAGAAGAACCGTAACCCTTGAATCTCCCACAACATATTTATCTTTACTCCATGATCCTAAGATTCTACTATGCTGTCAAAATCATAATCAATGCCTTATTAGGTGGAAAAAAGACTTATAGTATAAAATACTAATTGGGTAAAATTTTGATCAAAAATGGGCCCACGATGCTCGCTAATGGAATTAAAAAATTTAAACTGTTATGAGGTGCCTCAAAGGACAAGGAAGTTATGCTCAAAAGTTGAGCACAAACGAGCCCAAATTGGGTCACAAATAAACCCTGAAAGTTTAAGAATTCAATGCCCTAATTTCTAATAATATATCAAGAAATTGATGGAATCTTACCATGAATTCAATAAGAAATAATGGAATAATCAGTAACCAAGGTCCGCAAATAACTTACAAGCTTTTACTAAGCTCTTATGCTATATTAGGGTTTAGATCTCAAGGGGAAAGATGAATTCTAACGCCTCAAGTTTTTGGTTCTTGAAATTTTTTTGAGTTCTGAGGTCACTAACCTAGTCACAACTAGACTCCATGAGTCATAGGGTATCCTAACAGGTCATTAGGATTAGTCGTAACCAAATCATAAATTAAGTGGCTAAGTGATACTCTGAGTACGAGTGGCTCACTATGAGTCGTACAAAATTGTTACAAGTCATTGCATGCAAATTATAGGATGTCTAGTGTTTACCTAATTGAGTTTTATGTTGACTACGACTTGACCCAATAAGTCATGGGGTCTCATTATGAGTTGCTCTAATTATTCATATGGTCAACTATGTGTGGGGTCCTAGAGACTATCCTTGTTACAACTATAGTGATGAGTCATAAGTAGTGTCTATGAGTCAATGGTTGACTCATAATCAATGGAAGCACTAGTTAACGTCATTCTGGAAATTTCCGTTCTTACCCAAATTGAAACCCACATCTTATAGCTCCTTTAGGTGTTATTAGCACTCAGAAACAAATCTAATTAACTTCTTAAACACTCCAAAAGGCTCTCTAATTTTCCTCAAGCAAGTTAAGCTAAGGTTTTATCAACTTGGTCATCTAAGGGCTCAAAGGTCAATTTCTCTCCAAATTTCTTGGTATTTAAGACATGTTACTCTTCCATCATTGTTAAATTATCAAGATAATATGTTTTTGAGGAATTTTTCATTAGATATTGATGTTTGTTTTGAAACTATAGTTGTGGTTTTGAATGCTTGATGATGAACTTGTTTCCTATGTTTTACATATGACTTTTCATGCTTTAATTATGGTTTTAAACTTGTGAGTGCATGGGTATGCTGAATGAACTCGGAAATTATGATTTTCCAATCTTATGAATATCAAAGTGGTTATGACCATAACCCCATAATGTGAAATTAGTTTTTAGTTGTGAGAAATGTGAAAATTTATAAAATTAAACCAAAGAGGTTGTGAATTTTCCTAAGTGATGTAATTTTTTTGGCATGTTGATATTACCTTGCAAGTGTAGTTGATATGACGATACCAATAATGTATGCTTAAATGTGTATTGTGATTCAACGAATGGAATTATGTGATAAATTTTTTAATTAGGCTTTAATGGGTGTGTGTGTGTGTATGTATAGTTGAGTCATGAAAATAGAGGTTTGGGTGATTAATACTGGAAACTGTATTTGATAATATAGGGGTGAAAGTGACCAGGGAGGTTCGAGTCCCCCTCATTATTATTACATAATTAGGGAGGTTTGAGTCCTCTGTAAATCATCGCATAATTGGGTGCTTAAGTCTACATAGTATATGAATGGGAGGTTTGAGTCCCCCATGTATATATCTTAGATTATTATATGGTTCGTACGTCTATATGCACTAGGGTCCAACCAGGGGGTGAGAGATTTTCCTTATACAGGCCTTGGGTACATGTTATGACAATTGAGATACATAATCCATGATAAAGTTTTAAAGTGCTTGTTAAGCCTTGTTTCCTATCCCAACATATAATATATAGGTATATGCATTTGATTTTGTGCATTGGGTTTGAATGATTTGAACTGATTTACCATGAAATTATGTTATCCTTATCTCTAAGTTTCATTCTTATACTGAAATTGCTAACTGTCTTCGGACATTGTATCCTTACATAATGCAGGAATTAGTCTTATTCTACTCTTTTTTTAGTGACTAGGATTTAGGATCATCTCATAAGTGGAAATTGAAGTGGTGATATTCCACACATCGGAAGTCTACACTTTATGGTTTGGTCTTTTTTGTCTTTGACTGTTAAAACTATTTTGTCTATATTCGAGGGCATGCCCTAATACTTCTTTACTATTAGATTTTTGTTCTTTGTATAAAAGCATTTGTTTGGACTATTTTGGTATTGGGAAGTGTTGGTAGGTTGTTTGGTTGGTCATCGGTGATCAGATTATAGACATATATTAAACTTACATAAGCTTATCTCACGCTATCTTGTTATATGTTTGGAATTCATCCAACCTTCTAGGATAATGTTATATGTTAGATGCAGGGGTGATCTTTGGCCCACGTAGGACTTGAGATACCTATCATGGCCAGGCCCTAATTTGTGTCATGATAAAGATGGTATCAGATCCTAGGTTTAGTGTCATTGGGTGTCCAACAAAGCCGTGTCAAGTAGAGTTTCTCTTATAGGTGTGTAGTGTGCCACACATATAAGGGAGAGGCTACGAGGCATTTAAGAATATTTCTCTTTCTTGTTGTTCTTTTTTGAGCGACAGAGTCTAAGATCTTGAATCTCTCTAATTCCTATTTGTTTGCCTTTCTGATCATGCCTCCAAGAAGATCTGATATCCATGGAAACTCTTATTTCTCGTTTAAGGAAAATATTAATAGAGCTCTTCCTACTTCAAAGTTCAAACTGGTCGAGGGTCGCTACTTCTGATTACCTTGAAAGAGCTCCATCGGCTCCCCGTATTCCTCCTTAGGTACCTCGAACTGATGTGTCTAATGTTGAGTTTTGCCAGTCGATTTACTTGCTCACCCAGTTGGTGGCCTCTCAGACTGAGTGCGTTACTTCTATTACTCTATCCTCTGAGGCCACTAAAGTTGAACAATTAATGAGATTTATTCCTCCTACTTTAATTGATTTTAAAGCTGAGAAAGATCCTTAAAATTTCATAAATAAGATAGATAAGATTTTTTGTGTAATGCATTTCACTAATGTGAAGGGCTTAGATTTCACCGCTTACCAATTGAAGGATGTGGTGTATTAGTGGTACTAGTTGTAGGACTAGTATAGGGGTGATAATGTAGACCATATTCCACCATATCCACCACTTGTTTCATATACCCCACAGAGTAAGAAGTTTCACTACTTGGATCAATATAGAAGTCAACAGCAGAGTGGCGGAGATGGTGGAATATGGTCTATGAAGAAGTAGGTCAATTCTATTTCCAACTCTATGGCTTATACTTTTTATTCAAATTCATTGGGTGACCATCTTTCTCAGTATGATAGTGGGTTTAGAGCACTAGGAGGCCAGTATTAGGCAAGTGCGGTCCAGTCAACTCCTTCTTATACTCCTTTTAGGTTTTGTGGTCATGTGCATTATGGTTTTTCTAAAGAATGGAGGAACGAGTGCTTCAAATATGGTATGATTGGTCATCTGTAGATGGATTTTCCTTCAAAGGTTTCTTTAGGGGAGAATAAGATCCCTGTTGTTACTTTTTTTTCTCCTACACCCAAGGGTACTACTTCCACTTTAGGCCCCGACATTGGTCGAAACTGTCTGTATGCCCTTGCCACTACCTATATTTTGAGGTATCCCCTAAGATTGTAATTGATAAGATAAAAATCTTTTCTTATTATGTATATTGTCTACTTGATCCAGGGTCTACTCTCTCTTATTTGACCCCTTTTATGGATATTCATTTTGTATTTGATCCTGAGTGTATTTCAAATTATTTTTCTATATCCACCCTAGTGTGTAACCCTATAATGACTAAAAGGTTTATTGGGGTTTTGTGCTATCACTTCATGATAGGGAAACCTTGGTGGATCTAATAGAGGTAGACATGTTAGGCTTTGATGTGATATTAGGGATGGACTAGATGCATTCATGTTATCCGTCTCTTGATTGTCGAACTTGAATGGTCGATTTCCATTTCCCAAATGAGCTGGTAATGAAATAGGAAGGTAGTTCCCTAGTTCCTAACGGAAGGCACATTTCGTATCTTAGAGCCCAAAAATTGGACTCCAAAGGGTGCCTTTATCACTTAGTACATGTTAAGGATTCTTAAGCCGAAGGTCCTTCTTGGTAGACTGTCCCTGTGGTCTATGAATTCTTATAAGTGCTCCCCGATGATCTTCTTGGTGTACCTTCCGATAGGGAAATTGATTTTGGGATTAATCTTATTTCAGTCACTCATTCTTTCTATATCGCTCCTTACAGAATGTTTTCGATTGAGTTAAAGGAAAAGGAGAAGATAAAATATCTTCTTGATAAAGGTTTTATCTTCCCTAGTATATCTTTGTGGGGTGCTCCTGTTCTCTTCATGTATAAGAAGGATGGTTGTATTTGAATATGTATAGATTACCGCCAATTGAATAAAGAAATTGTGAAGAATAAGTACCCAGTTAAAAGGATTGATGATCTCTTTGATCATCTTTAGGGTACTAAATTGTTTTCAAAGATTGATCTTCAGTCTGGGTACCATCAGTTGAAGATTAGGGAGGAGGATATCCCTAAGGCCTTTTTTCAAACTCGAAATGGTCATTTTAAGTTTTTGGTGATGTCTTTTGGCTTGACCAACTCTTCGGCCACATTTATTGATCTTATAAATTAGATTTCTCATCTGTTCTTGGACTTGTTTGCCATTGTCTTTATTAATGATATTTTGGTCTACTAAAAAAATGAGATGGATCATGCCGATCACCTCGGCCTTGTGTTGCAAACCCTAAAGAGTCAGCATTTGTATGAAAAGTTTTCAAAGTGTGAGTTGTGGTTGAATGTTGTGACTTTATTGGGTCATGTTATTTAAAGTGAAGGGATCATGGTGGATCCACAGAAAGTTGTGGTGGCTAAGAAGTGGCCTAGACCCACAACTCCATCTAATATTTGTAGCTACTTGGGTTTAGCTAGCCAGTATAGAAGGTTTATGAAGAGTTTCTCTTCTATTGCGGCCTCGTTTACTAAGTTGACTCAGAAAAAGGTGAAATTCTTACTGTATGATGCTTGTGAGGGTAGTTTCGAAAAACTGAAGAATAAGTTGACTTCAACTCCAGTCTTGACTCAACCCAAGGGCATAAATGGTTTTGTTGTATATTATGATGCATATCAGGTATAGCTAGTTATCTGTTGATGTAGCATGAAAAGGTGGTTTCTTATGATTCTAGGCATTTGAAAGTTCATGAGGAGAGTTATCCTACCCATGACTCAAAATGTTAGCTATGGTGTTTGTAATAAAGATTTGGCGACATTGTTATTATAGAGTCTATGTTGATGTTTATTCCAATCATAAGATCCTGCAATACGTGTTAACTCAGAAGGAGTTAAATCTCAGTCAAAGGAAGTTTCTTTAGGCAAAGGGCTATAAAATGAGTCTCCACTATCATCCAAGTAAGGCTAACATGGTAGATGATGCTTTTAGAAGGTTAGATATGGGAAGCTTATCTCATGTGGAAGAGGAGAAACGGGATATGGTGAAGGATATTCACTATTTGGCAAATCTTAGAGTTTATCTTTTATATGCCAAGAATGGTGGTGTGATTATTCAAGAGGTGGCGAAGTCATCTCATGGTGTTGTAGTGAACGAGAAACAGATATTGGATCCTATATTTATTAAGATCAAGAATGATGTGGTTATATAGGAGGTAATGATTTTGTAGATTTATGGTAATGGTATCTTGAGGTACCAAGGTACACTTTGTGTTCCCCACGTTAATGGGTTGCGCGGTAGAATTTTGGCTGAAGCCCATGATTCGTGTTATACTATTCATCCTAGTTCAACCATAATGTATCATGATCTTAAAGAGATTTATTGGTGGAATAATATGACATGGGATGTTGCTAATTTTATGGCTAAGTGCATGGTGTGTGAACAAATGAAGGTTGAACACTTTAGGCTCGATGGATTGTCCCAAGAGATTGAGTTGCTAGTGTAGAAGTGGGAAGTTGTCAATATGAATATTATTACTGGTCTTCGGTGGTCTTGATAGTTGTTTGATTCAATTTGGGTCATCGTGGATATGATGACTAAGTCTTCTCACTTCATGCCAGTAAGACTAAATTTCTTTTTTAAGGATTATGCCAAGCTGTTCATAGAGGAGATTGCGAAGTTGCATGGTACTCCGATTTCCATCATATCTTATAGAGTTGACAATGTAATCTGGGCTACATATAAATAGGACATTGAGAAGTTGAAAAATGACTCAAAGTTCTGGATGTGAGTCACCAACCCTCCAGCTTACCAGACTCAATTTGTACCAACTCCCGATGCTCCTAAAATTCCTATAGGTATGTCGTTGCCCATCACCACTGATATTCCACCTGAGTATGTGCCACCAATTACATCTGCAAGGTCAGGTTCTACACCATCAATGGGTGAAGCAGACTTTGCCGAATACAGGTTAACGCAGGAAAATTTCACCAAATTGGTGAAACTGCAAAAGAGGTTTCAGAAATAGTTAGATAAATAGGCATCAGAATTTAAGCTTTTTGTTGATGGAATTGTAGTTGATACAATCCATTCATTCCAAACTATTTAGACTAGGATGGACAACATGGAACACCACATCAACAAAAGGCTAGATGCACTATCCCTCCCTAATCTTGCCAAGCTCATGGCTGAATTTGAGCAAACGAAGGATGATATAGCAGAGTTAAAGGGAAAGCAGCCACAGTAGAATATTTTTGACCCAGCCTTAGTGGTGAGTGCTGATGATGAAGGTATTATGGACCTTATAGGAATACCAGTGAACGACAAAGTGAAGCAGCACATGGATGAGCGAAGTGCAAGGAAAGATGAAAAAAGGAGAAAATGAGAAGCAATGGCACTGGAGCAATAATAATAGTACGATATAAGGAGAGCTAGAAAGAAATTGAGGAAAGATGAAGTGAAAAAAAAAAGAAATCAGAAGAAGCAGCAGCAGGAGTCTCTACTAGTGCTGCCCCAGCAAGGGGGCAAAGTTCAAACCTAGTCTTAGAGACGATAACTCTAATTCCAAAGGGTGAGATTTTGAGTACCCCTACCACCATAGGGGTCAACGTTGTAGTAGGTGAGGACACTGGTTCCTTACCATACTTTACAGATGCCTCAGATGAATAAGAGGTAATACAAGTATACCCACTCCTTTGTACTTTGATTTAATACTTTGAGGATAATGAATATATTAATTTGCAGGGGTGGTGCACTTGTACCATGGGGAGGGGGGGTATTACCGATATTATTTTCCTCCCATATGCTATTTAGGAGAATTGGTATGTCTAGGATTATTTTATGTTCGTATTTTTCTTTTCTAGGATTAACTTTGGGCTTGCATTATTCTTTTTCTTAAGTCTTGTTATGTTGTTAATACTGGTCCATGAAATAAAAGTGCCATTTGTGTTAGCACCTTATTGTGAATATAGATAATGAATAATGTTGGCATCAAGCTATGACTATTTCCATATGACTGTTTACTTTTGTCTCCTAGGATATGTGATCAACTGTTAGTAAATCTGTAGTTGGCATTAACTTGTAAATATACATGACATGTGATGCAAATCTTAAGAATAGTAGAATGAGTTTGACTCAGTTGCCTCTGTGTGTGCGAGTATTTGTATTAGTTCTTACATAGTGTAGTACCTAGAACTTGCCTAGTTCAATTGATGTTGTTTTGTAGTTGATGAGATAAGAAATGATGGCAGGCCACCTTGTACTTTTAGTCCACTTAGCCAAAGTAATTAACCCTACCAAAAAGAATTTTCTATTTTTGAACCCTTCTTTGAGCCTTTGTTAATTTTTCTTCATCACCAAGCATTCTAGTTAACTCTCTTTAAGTTGTTAACACCTAGAGCCCAATAGTGGGCAATGTGTACCTACACTTATGCAAAATACCCAAGTTGAGGGTGGCTATTGTAGGGCTGCTGGCTGTGTAATGGAAAGTTAGTCTAGAATTTGAATTAGAGAATTTGGACCTATTCTATTCAATACAATGTGCACCTTGACTTATTGCATCAACCTAAGTTGAGGGTTACTGATGCTTGTGTGTGTGTGTATGTATATATATATATAAAGAGGTTATTGTGGTGAAGCATGAATGAACGAGAAAAGGGTAAGTGAGCTAGCAAAGTAATGGCCTGGGTAGGAAAAGTTCGAAGGAAAAGAGAGTGAAAGCCTAGTATTTAGTAACTTTTTCTCAAATTCTATCCTAACCTATCCTGATACCTTATTACAAGCCTAGAAAAGACCTACTTATTCTTGGAAATCAGCTAAAAGGTGGCATTGGATGATAAGGGCAAGCTTATGGGTGCATGCACTATGTTTGTAACTTCTTTGATGAGTGTGAGAGTTTTGATTTGTATCCACAAAATATAATGAGTGGTAGATCTCCTTGACTATAAGGGAATCTGAGTTACACTTAATTTGGTTGATCTCTGTAGATTCTTGTATCCACGTTTGTGTAGATGAACTAAATTTGAAATGATGCCAGTGATGGATTCTGACATGTTGAACTATATGATTTGGATGACAAGTTAATGGTTGTGTAAAAACTGGTTTAGTAGCAAATGCATATCATAATATTGTTTATATTGCAACTTGGTGCTGAATTACTAGAGGACAAGTAATTATCTTAAGTTGAGGGTATTGATGTTCTGGCTTTTGACGGAACATTTTGCATCATTTTCTTGGGAAAATTATATGTTTTCAAGAAACCAAGGTTGCATTTATTGCTGGATATTAGTGGTTCAGGGTAAGGAGCTAGCTGAAAGAGAAGACTCTCAAAAGTAACAGAAAAACACCACTGACGATAAAAATGGTGGACCACCAGTCTTGTGAAGGACCATCAGCTTGACCGTCAGGCCCAAACAAAATCTAGGATTTCAGAAGATCTAGTGACAGCCAAAATGGTGGACCAACAGTCTTACGATGGACCATTAGCTTAACCATCAGGCCCAAACAGAATCCAGAATTTCAGAAGATCCAGTGATGGTCAAAATGTTGGACCACCAGTATAACCGTCAGTGGTAAACAGAACCTGGCATCCTGAAACACTCAGCGACGACCAATTTGGTGGACCACCAGTCTTGCGATGGACCATCAGTTTAACCGTTAGTGATAAACAAAACTTGATATTTTAGAATCATCATCGATGGTTCGTATGGTGGACCGTCAGTATTCCGACGGACCACCACTTTGGCCATCAATTTGGACACGGTTTTTTCTGAATTCGAATTTTAAACCCTTTTTATCTGGGAACATATAAATACCCACTTTTAGGTTTTATTAGGCATCTTTTATCTTTTATCAGAGTTTTCCATACTTAAAACATATTGTATATGGTTTTTCTCTGAGATTCATTGTAGAATTATAGATCTAGATTCCATTATTATTTTCTCTATTGAAGATTAAAGAACAATAATTGTGACTTTTGTAAGTAAATTTTGAATTAATTTATGAATAACATAATGATTTTTTCTCTTTCTGTGATGGAGATGTGTGGCTGAGCTCCCATAACAAGGGTTATGGGAGCCTTGATACGAATAGCTGATTGGGGGTTGTGAATCTAGGAGATTTTTTTATCATCTAATGCCCTCTTTTAGCTGATTTTAAAGATCAACCAAGTTTTTTCTAGGTTTGTAATAAGGTATCAGGCTAGGGCAGGAAGGAATTTGGGAAAAAGTGACTAAATACTAGGCTTTAACTTTCTTTGCCTTCAAATTCTTCCTACCTAGGCCATTGCTTTGCTAGCTCACTTACCCTTTTCTCGTTCATTCATGATTCACCACAATAACCCCTCCCCTCTCCTTTTATATATATATATACACACAAAAGCATTAGCTACCCTCAACTTAGGTTGATGCAATAAGTCAATGTGCACATTGTCTTGAATAGACAATGGCCAAATGCTCTAATTCAAATTCTAGACCAACTTTCCATTAGACAGATAATAGCCCTATAATAACCACCCTCAACTTAGGTTTTTTGCCTAAGTGTAGGTACACATTGCCTACTATTGGGCCAGGGCTAGAGCTAGGTGTTAGCAACTTAAAGAGAGTTAACTAGAATGCTTGATGATGAAGAAAAATTAACAAAGGTTCAAAGAAGGGTTCGAAAATGGAAAATTCTTTTTGGTATGGTTAATTACTTTGGCTAAGTAGTCTAAAAGTACAAGCAATTATCTTAAGTTGAGAGTGTTGATGCTACAGTTTTTGATGGAACATTTTGCATCTTTTTCTTGGGAAAATTGTTTGTTTTCAAGAAACCAAGGTTGCATTTAAAGCTGGATTTTAGTGTTTCAAGGTAAGGAGCTAGATGAAGGAGAAAACTCAGAAAAGTAAAAGAAAAAAACTATTGGCGGTCAAAATAGTGGACCACCAGTTTTGCGAAGGACCACCAACTTAACCGTCAGGCCCAAACAGAATCCAGGATTTCAAAATATCTAGTGACGATCAAAATGGTGGACCAACACTCTTGCGACGGACCATTAGCTTAACCGTCAGGCCCAAACAGAATTTAGGATTTCAGAAGATCCAGTAACAGTCAAAATGGTGGACCACCAGTCTTGCAATGGACCACTAGTATAACCGTCAGTAGTAAACAGAATCTGGTATCCTAAAACACTCAGCGACGGCCTATTTGGTGAACCACTAGTATTGCCATAGACCACTAGTTTAATCGTCAGTGCTAAATAGAACTTGATATTTCAGAATCATCATCGATGGCTCATATGGTGGACCATCATCATTTCAATGGACCACCACTTTGGCCGTCAATGTAGACGTGGTTTTTCTAAATTTGAATTTTAAATCCTTTTTACCTGGGAACATATAAATACCCAGTTTTAGGTTTTGTTAGGTATCTTTTATCTTTTATTAGAGTTTTCCATACTTGAAACATATTGTATATGGTTTTTCTCTATTGAAGATTGAAGAACAATAATTGTGACTTTTGTAAGTAAATTATGAATTAATTTATGAATAATACAATGATTTCTTCTCTTTCTGTAATGGAGATGTGTGTCTAAGCTCCTATAACTAGGGTTATGGGATCCTTGATACGAATAACTGATTAGGGGCTATGAATCTAGGAGATTCCTATGATTAATTGATGTTGCATAAACCTTTCTTCACTTTAATGACTTTTCTTGGTTGCAAACTTGAAAAGTGAGCCCAAGAACATCACTTGTTCGAATAGAAAAGTGTTTGTTGGGAAAAGAAAGGGTTTACATAAATCTAAAGGCTTTAACCTTTGGATAGAGGGTAAATGTGTTAATCGGATCAACCCATGTAAGAATATAGTTGAATAAATAATATATTCCTTAAGTTTGAAAGAATTAATGGATAAGCTACTTATTTAGGTTGAGAAACTAATGGGTAGACTATAGAATTCAATTACTCTTGCAATTAGAATTGTTCATTGGGAGTTCAAAATAGTTCACAACCCTAGCTGCTTAAGCATCTTGGTAACTATAACTCTAGTTTGACTACTCTTACTAAATTACTATTTGCAATATAATCTATAGTTGGATTACTTTATGTGACAAGCATTTGAATACAATTGATAAATCAAAACTGCATGTTATTCTAGAACCTTCGATCAATAGTCTAATAACAACCACAATACTTAGTGAACACAGTATTCCCTGTGGGATTCGACACCCAACCCAGTTGGGCTCTATATTTGATAGAAACTACTTACACTTTCTAACGAGAGTTGTAATTTGGGCATATCATTAACCCCTGAACAAGCCCCAATACAAGCAGTCTTACAAACTGGAGATACCATAGGAGTAAAAGATTCCCAAGTACCCCTTCACTCTCCATGATACATACATATAAGTGTAACTTAGGGGATTCCTGTGTACCCCATAAGTATTATGTATGGTCTCCATGACCAATCCTCATATCGGTAAACATGAGTTTCCAGTGTCCATCCATTGGACTCAAACGTTCACAGTTAGCTATCACACCCCACCATTATTGCCTAATTAAAACCATTAGCACACATCCAAACCGCTAATTCCATTTATTATTAACCAAGGCTATAAGTAGTGGTATCGTAATACCAACCATAGCTTGTAGATAATGTCCTTAGCCATCTTATTTAAAGAAGGGATTCCCATGTACCCAAAGATTACATTATTAAGTTGCTTGGGAGATTCCCATGTACCCCATAAGATGATTGTTATTAATTTTGCTTCGGGGATTCCCATGTAGCCCACAAGTGTATTAAATTAATCCATAACTATGACCACCAAGACTTTACCATTTAACCATTCAAGACCATTCAAACCAGTTAGAGTTACATTACCATATTATTCTATGTAAAGTTTTTAATAAATGTTCAACAATATAGTAAAAACATTCTCAGAGGCATTTTATCAAATATGTTGAGGGCAGATAGTTTTTGTAACTAACATAAAGTACCAATTTACCATTCCCATGAAACCACATGTTCAAAATACTATTTAAACATTAAAACCATAATTAAAACATAGGAAAACCATAACCAAACCATTGATAACCAAAACTCACAACATATATTCAAATCCCAAAGCTATACCACAATTATTCCATGAAAACCATATATAAAACATGCCTTTAGTTGGAGATAACAATGAGGGAGGAGTATCATGCCTTAGATTATGAAGAGGATGGAGAGAGACCACCCTTGTAAGTGTCGAATTGACCTTATTGAAGAAACCTCAGCCTTTCTTAACCCAAGAGCCTTAAGAGAATTTTAGAGAGTTTCTAAGTGTTTAAGACTAGAATAATAGAGTAAATGATATTTCAAGAGTGTTATAAGTCATGGGGCCTTAAGAGGTTAATAATGAAAATGTCCAGATTACCCCCAACTTAAACTGTATAAAACTTCTATGGGAGGGTACGACCACCTCCATAAACCATACCCTAGGGTATGAGTGGTACCCTTATATCATACCCAAGGCCTTCCCTTGGACCCCAACATTGTCTAACATATGACCACCAAGGACAATTCGTACCCAACCATAAGACCAGTACCCTTAATTCGTACCTTAGCTGGAATACTCCTCTAGGTTAAATATAGGGCAACATTTGATTGGAATCATACCACTAGTACCCTAACATATAACTAGTATGATCCATCTATTTGTCGGACAGAAACTAACCAACCTGCACTGGTTAACATACGACCAAGACCTATCAATCATACCCTATCATATGACTAGTACCCCTAGTCGTATAATGTCCATAAGCCAAGACTCAGGAAATTTCTAAGGATCAAAATCCAGGGTGTTTCATAACTTTTCTAAGTGTGAGTTTTAGTTGAATATTGTGACTTTTCTTGGGCATATTATTTCTAGTGAGGGGATTAAGGTGGATTCATAGAAACTTGAGGCAGTTAAGAAGTCTCCTAGACCCACGACTCCAACTGACATTAGGAGCTTCTTAGGCTTGGGTGGGTACTATAGAAGGTTTATAGAGATTTTCTTTTCTATTTTTGCTCAGTTTATAAAGTTAACTTAGGAAAAGGTTATGTTTTTATAGTTCGACACTTATGAGGGTAGTTTTGAGAAGTTCAAGGATAAGTTGACTTCTCTGCTAGTTTTGACCCTACTAGAGGGTACTGATGGTTTTGTTGTGTATTATGATGTGTCACGTGTAGGACTAGGTTATGTTTTTATGTAGCATGATAAGGTAGTAGCCTATACTTCCAGGCCTTTTAAGGTTCATAACAGTAGTTATTTGACTCATGACTTAGAGTTGGAAGCTATGGTTTTTGCTTTAAAGATATGGAGCCATTATCTGTATGGGGTGCATGTGGATATTAATTTAGATCATAAGAGCTTCTAGTATGTGTTTACACAGAAGGAATTAAATCTTAGGCAAAGGAGGTAGCTTGAATTGCTTAAGGATTATGACATGAACTTGCACTACCATTTAGGTAATGTTAATGTGGTTGTTGATATGCTTTGGAAGTTATCTATGTGGATCTTATCTCACATAGGTAAGAAGAAGATATGATTGTTGAAGGATATTCACTAATTGGCTAACTTGGGATTTAATTTCTTAGACTCTAACGATGGAGGAATGACTATTTCAAAAAGGGTTAAATCGTATATTAGTGTTGAGGTAAAGGAGAAGTAGGCTTTGGACCACATACTTATGCAGATTAAGAATGATATGGGCTAGCAAAATATTGTGGTTTTCGAGATTGGGAGAGATGGCATCTGAAGGTATCAAGGAAGATTGTGTGTTACTTATGTTGATATGATATGGGAAATAATTTTGATTGAGGCTCATGAGTCAAGATATACAGTTTATCCAGGTTCAACTAATATGTACCATGACTTAAAGGAAATCTACTGGTGGAAAAATATGAAGCGAGATACAAAAAAGTTTATGACTGAATGTATGGTTTGTCTTCAAGTTAAGGTTGAACACTTGAGGACTGGTGGAATGTCTCAAGAGATATATTTGCCCATAAAAAAGTGGGAAATAATCAATATGGAATTTATTATGGGTCTTCTGCAATCTCACTATAATTATGATTCTATTTGGGTCATTGTGGATAGAATGACTAAGTCTACCCACTTCTTGCCTGTAAGGACAAATTACTTAGGAAAGGATAATGCTAGGTCATTCAGTTAGGAGATTGTTAAGTTGCATGAGGTAACGGTGTCCATTATTTTAGATTGAGGTATGCAGTTTTCCTCTCACTTCTGGCATTTATTTCAGAAAGGTTTGGGTACTTAGGTGAACCTTAGCAACACTTTCCACCCTAAAAAGGTGTTAAAGCGAAGTGGACTCTTCAGACTTTGGAGGATATTCTAAGGTCCTATGTTATTGACTTAAGGTAGTGTGGTTGACCATTTAACTCTTATTGAGTTTGCTTATAATAATAATAATTATTCTAACATTCAAATAGCCTCTTTTGAGCCTATTTATAGTAGTAGGTATAGGTCTCTTATTGGGTGGTTTGAAGTAAGTAAGACTAGGTTGTTTGGTCCTATCTTAGCTCACCAAGCCATGGAGAAGGTGAAGGTGATTAGAGAAAGACTTAAGACTGCCCAAAGTCGCCAAAAGTTTGGTGCATATGTGAGACGAAGGAAGTTTGAATTTGAAGTAAATAATTGGTTATTCTTGAAGGTATCCCTATAAAAGGAGTCATGAGGTTTGGGAAGAAGGGGAAGCTCATTCCCTTTTATGTTAGACCATACCAGATTGTAAAAAAAAGTTAGGAATGTGGTATTTGAGTTAGATTTGCTAGAAAGTTTGGCTTTTATTCACCTTGTTTTCCATATGTCTATGTTGTAAAAGTTTGTGGGTGATCCTTCTTTGATAGTGCCTATTGAGGATATTGGTATTTTAGATTCGTCGTCTTATGAGGAAGTCCCGATTGAGATATTGGATAGTAAAGTTCATAGACTGAGGACTAAGGATGTAGCTTAGATAAAGGTTCTTTGAGGAAATCAAAAGGTGAAAGAAGATTAGTACCCGTTTTTGTTCCCCATGTTGGACAAAAGTGCTTGAGGTATGAATTTTATTCCCTTTCAAATTTTTCTTCTGGTTCGGATGTATTCTTGCTATTTTTATGCTAAAAGTATTCTAACTTTTCATTTGGGAATGAATAATCCTAAGGGGGGATAGTGTAACACCCAGTAAAACTTCAATAATTTTATTTTTGACCCTCCCGCATTTGTAATGTCAATTTTTGACTTAAATTTTGATTAGGTATGTTGAAAGGGTGTTTTTGGGAAAGTTTTTGAATTGTTGAAAGGGGTACGGGGTCATTTTGGGACCCTGAGGCAATGAGGGTCTGCGATATTGGCGTGTCACAGAGGATAACCTCCGCGATAGCAGTATGGCATAAAAACTAGCCTCTACGCTATTGGCATGTCACGCTGCTTTGTTAAAAATTCCTAGTTTTGTTTTTGCACTTGGGGTGAGGGATTTTGGTATTTTTACCCCTTGTACGACCTTTAAACATAAAATAACCCCATTACCTTTAGTTTTCAAAGATCAAATCATTCTCTTTCTTTCTCAAACTCAAAACCCAAGAACATTCAAGGGTTTTTCAAGGGATTCACCATCCAAGCTCCAAACTTTAAATTATTTTTAATTACTTATGTATTTCAGGCATGATTCTCATTCCCTAACTTTAATTTGGAATTTGCTTTTTCATTATCCATGTGGTTTAAATTGATGGGTTTGAATTACGTTGAGGGGTTTTGATTGGAATTACTTGAATTACTTTTTCCATATTTTAAATGGATGATTTATGCTTTAGTTTATGTTTTTTGGACTGAGTGAGTGCATCATTATGAGAATTGGATTGGGGAACATGGATTTTTCCAAACTGATGACTTTTGGCTTGATACTAGCATTAACACCAACCCACTTTGTAAATTTTATTTTTTGGACGTGGATAATTGCATAATTCAACTTATTTATGAACCCATTGGATTGCACTAATGGATAATTGGTTTAAATAGATTTGAAAGGCCCTTGGTGGCCATGGTTTTGATTTTAAAATGGAAATTGGGAATCTAATGGTTATATAAATTGGTTTGACATGATTATATGAGCTTGTAAACATAATTGGTATGATGATACCAAGTGGTAAATGCCTTAATATAAGATTCTTGGGTTAATGGTTAGGTTTATGTGCAAATTATTTTAAATTAGGCTTAAAGGAAATTATGTAGCTCACCGTAAAGGTGTAGTCCCGGAGGGACTCTAGATACCGCATTTTTTGGTATGGGGGTCTATATAACCGTGTGTTTCGTTCACACATTAACTTTGTTGAATGTTTAGAGTTTTGGTGTCTTTATCCCTTTCTTCGAATTCCTCAATTTGTGCGGCTAACATGCACTAGGCCCTTTCAGCAAAGGAAGTTGAACACATATAGCCCATGAGTCCCTTTAGAACAAAGTGAACTACACAGTTTATGTTAATGGTTTAAACTCTCATGTCCATGACCCTTTACCATATCTCAGTATCCTATATGTGTATATATGAATGTGTGCATGTGGTTTTGACTGACTTTGGACATGATATTATTTTATCACTTTCCCTGAGTTACATGCCAATGCTTATCCCACTGACCTTCCCTAAATTCTACATCATTTCATGATGTAGGATCTAAAGGGTGTTTTGTTGCTCATATTCAGTGTTAGGTGGTTTGATACATCTGTTGAGTTATTGTGAAGTGGTGAGCCTCCATCTTTCTGAAGGCTCGACCATTTCATTTATTTCCATTATTTCTTAGCATTTTCTTTTTGAATTGTTTTTTTCATAGTCATGGTCATATCCTGACTTATTTGGCATTTTTGGTTTTAGAGCCTTTTGTGGACAAGTGTGGATTGGATGTCACTTTTGATTCATAGAGTTCATATTTGATTATCTATCCTGCTTATAACTATTTGGTTGGCTTTCATTATTCTTTTATTGTGTTCTGGATGTTAGGCTAAAGGGGTGGTCTCTGGTTAACGGTGGGCTTGGGATACCAGTCACGACTAGGCCCTAGTGGGTTGTGACAATAATTTCAAATTGAACTGACCAAGAGAACTGAGAGATAGAATGAAGAATACAAGAAGCAAAATCATTTTTTTTTAGTAAAATTAAAAATTATTTTGTGTCTAATATAGGAATATACCAAGATCACTTTACTTGGTTACAAAATGGAAAGATAAGTAAATGTATTTGAATTAGATTTTTACATCCCTGCTCAATGAGGTTCTCCCTCCGTTCCTATTTACTTGTCACCTTTTTAAGTTGCATACCCCTTAAGAAAAACATTAACCGGAATGTAATTTGACTAAATTACCCTTATTTATTACTCATCTTCAATTAATGCTTCTCTTTTTTGTTCTACATTAATATCTCTCCATATCTATTGTTGTGGGTGAAAGCGGAAATATACAACTAATATGCATAGATTTTGTGAAATAACAAGTATTTCTAACGTTTCAATACAAAATGGTCCTTGTTGACTTGACACTTTCTTTAAGAAAATATTTATTAGGGATTTATTTTACCAAATTAGCGTCATAATTATGCTTTAAAAATGTAAATTTGAACATATACACTTTGTTTAGTCATTTAATGATAGAGGTAGTATTGGAAAAACATAATTAAATTCTCCTGATTTCATAAAACGACAGCTAAATTGAAATAAATATTTCTAGAAAGGGGGTTAACTATCTTGAAATTGAGGAAGTATTAAGGAACGTCTATTTTTAGTAAGGATGAAAACTAATTAGGGACAGAGAGAGTAGTTGTGAGATCCAATTTAAATAGATGATTAGAGGATGATCACTCCTATATCATAAAATCAACCCCGTAATCAACAACTAGATAATCAAATAAGTAGATAAAATTGATACTAAATATGATTGTTAGAGAAGTCATAATTCTAGATCGATTTATTCGTTAATTGTGCAAGAATCCGCTCTTTCTTGATTAATTATTTATGAATTAATTTATTTTTATTTTTTAATTTAGTTAATTCATAAATATATCTTTGAAATTTATCGCTTGTGTAAATAATTAGAATTAGTTTGCTTTGGTACAATAGTTAATTGACAACTCCCTTTGGGTTTGACATCCGTCTCGCAATAGCCACTATATTACTTACGTATGTATTGGTAAGCAATAAAGTTTTAATCTCAGAGGTTATAAAATTGAAGAAAAATTTGTACAAAAACAAATCTGAGGCAAATTCATGCAAATCAAGCAAAGGAAAATAGAAGTGACAGAAGAGCTATATATATGTATACACACACACACACAGACAAAACCTTAAAAGCATGAAGTCCCTAACCTTAAAGTGAAATTACTAATTTATCCTTACTTTAAAACCCTAATGACTTAAATCAAATTATTACCCATCAAATTTAAACCCCCTAAAAAAACATTAATACACATTCATATCTACCTAAATATTGCGTTACACCTCTTCACCTCTCATATATTTTATCACATCCTCTGTGATATGCTACTATGAGTGCCATCTTCTACAAAAACATCTCTCAAACCGACGGTCAGTTAGAGTGGACTATTCAAGTTTTAGAGGATAGGATCCACGCTTGTGTTATGGACTTCGAGGTCAATGGGAGAAACACTTAGCCTTAATGGAGTTTTCTTATAATAATAGCTACCATTCGAGTATTAAGATGGCACCTTTTAAGGCATTATATAGTAGATTGTCGATCTCCTAATTGTTTTTTTAGGACTTCAGATGTTAGACCTAGCGGTACCGACATACTTCATAAGTCGTTGGATAGGGTTTGAGTGATTCAAGATAGGCTTCAAAAAGCTCAGATTATGCAAAAGAGTTATGTAGACTGCAGGTTTTATACTTTGAAGTTTGGAATTGGTGATCAAGTTTCACTTTATTTGTGGGTCATGAAGGGTGTGATAAGATTTGGGAAGAGGGAAAAGCTTAGCCTGAGGTATATTAGACTATTTAAGATTCTTCAGATAGATAGGGAGGTTGTTTCTAAGTTAGACTTACCCCTATACTTTTCTATCGTTTATCCAATCTTTCATGTATATGCTTCAAAGCTATATTCTCGATTATCACATACTTCACGGGGATTTAGTTTAATTGGATGAGAGTTTTACCTTTGTACAGAAGCCACTATCCATTTTAACCCGAGATGTTGATGGTTACATTTTAGAGATATTCCTGTGGTTAAGGTTTGGTGAAAACAATCCTGTTGAGGAGGCTACTTGGGAGATCAAGTCCTACATGTGCAGTAGTTACTCTAATCTCTTTATCGATTTAGGTATTTCCTAAACTTTTAGTTTGAGAACGAACTAAAGTCTTAATAGTGGATGTTATAATGACTTGATTTGTGAAATTTTACTTTTGATGTTATTTGACCATTTTTCCCTTCTCCATAGTTTCCACACATTTATTTTGAGTGTAAAAATAGTTGGCACAACTTTCAAGGCCTTCAGAAGGGTTTTGGGAGAGTTTAAGGTGTTTAAAGGCTTTAAAAGTTTCATAGTTGACTTTGATTACTATTTGATTTTGTGAGTGTTTGGTGGTGATTTGGATAGTTTCGTTAGATTTGAAATGTCGATTTTGATTTAGTAACAAGATTGGTTTGAATTTGAAACTTTAGTTTGTATTTCTATCATCCATTTGAAAAATTAGTAAAATTTGTCTTAAAGGAGTCCTGAGGGCTAAATTGTTGAAAATGATCTTTTTTCAAAATTCCAATATTTTCATTGAGTCCAAAACGTCAAATTTAGCCTGGTAGCATATATGGGTTGTTTTTGTGGGGTGCCGATCAAATCTTGAGGATTCATTTTGAGTATTGTTGACCTGCACAAACTCAACACCTGCTGATATCTGGTGCAGCCGTTTAAGAGACAAGGTACTGCTTGAGCGGTTTCTTCTTCAGGATACCTGATTGCATAAGCAATGGCCAACCTAAGTGGCTTGACCTCTTTAGAGACCTTCAAGCTTCTTAAGCGGTGATCACTGATATATAAACCTCACTTCATGATTTTTCACATTTTTGGACCTTGAGCTTCAAATTTGGGTGATTTTTAGGGTTTTCATCACCACTTGAGTTCGAATTAGCTCCAAAACCTTATTTCCATTACTTTAATTTGAATCATATCATCAAAATACTCTTTAATCTTGGTTTCAAAGTGAAATTTTGAAAAAAAAAATTGAAAAAACTTTAAAATAATTTTTCTTTGATTTGGACCTCATTTTTGCATGGGTTTTCAACTGTGGACTCCTATAACCTGAGGAATGTTCTTATAAAATAAAATTCCAATTTTAGCCTTTTTTTCAAATTTGTTTTTTAAACTCGTTTTGGATCCAACTTAAATATGGACAATTTTGGTATCATTAGCTTTTTTTTTATAACGTTTCAGTGCTATACTTGAATGTTGTAGTTAATTTTCAGGTCGATTGAAAGAGGAAGGCTCCATTTTAAAGGAATTTAGGCTTGAATTTTGATACTTCGAGGTAGGTTATGGCTTAAGTTTCTTTAGGCTGGGTTGGGTAGTTAATGAATTAGTAAAGCATGCTATGGTTTAGGGAGAGTAGTTAGGGGATATGTTTTTTGAGCTATTATATATTGTTTAATGCTCGAGTAGGGGCTTATATTTTGTTGTTGATGGTTTATTATATTATATAATGTGAATTATCCCTGCGGAGACTTTATTTGATATCATTAGCCTTATTTGTGTATTTGACTGCCTTATTTCTTAATGTGATGCCTGTGCGAGGGATTGAAATATAGATTATAGGTTTTTTTGAGCATTGTTTACCTTTATCATGACAGAAATGTTCGAGTTATGATTTATAGGATATTAATGATGTCTTACATGCATATTTACTTCAATGGTTCCCAACTAGAACTGATATCATGAATTATTAACATATTGAGTTGATTTTTGAGCTTACTTATATGTGTATTGAATGGATTTGATATCTTCATACTAATTTGATTGTGAGCATTATATCCTCATTGCATACATACACATTCATGAGATATCGGTACTATTTGAGGAACATTTATTTTTGAAAAAAAATAAGACACTTTTAAAACCTCCTAGATCGATGGATATGTCGATCGGATAGATTGAGACATGATAGTTAGATTGAGGAAAATTTGAAATAATATATGAGTTTGTAAATCCCCTATGAGTCCTACTTTGGGAGAATTGAGGCTCGATAGATTTATACAGAAATTCATGCGATGACTTTCAACAATTCATTTGATCATCCATTACATTGCATATCATGTTTTATTTTTACGTGCAACTTGAAGTGTAATTAGATTCTATCTATACTATTGTGTTTGTGTCCCTTTTATGTTTATATATACATTCATAAATATATATATATATGAACTATTAGTGGAGACAGTGTGAGCTACCGTTTGAAAACTTTTCTTCTTGTAGGTTTCGTGCTTATAGTATTTTTCTTATATGATTTTCTACTTTGCTCAGTCTGCTTACGATGCCTATTCAGTACAAGTGGACCATATTCCCTCATATTTTTTCCTTCCGGTGTAGATCTCAGTAAAGTACTACGCATAGCGTTTGAGTTTGAGCGAAGTTGATCAAATCTGAGGTACTGATTTGCTCTAGTGTTCGGAGAGGATTCTAGATCTCATCCTATCATTTGCTTTGTCTTTATTTTGATCTAGAGATGGAATTTGTTGTTCAATTTCATATATCGTACTTAAGCAAGAAATTACATGGTATAACCCCAATAGTGGGTGGCTTTAGATTTTTGACTCCAATAAGAAAAATCTTTAAAGACTAGCCCTCCTTCCTTTTTAAGTAAGTACAAGTACAATTTTGCCCCTCTACACCTCAAATATTTTTAAACTTTTCATACTCATTTGTCTATCAAATTTTATTTTTATTTTTATTATTCTCACTTTTTTATTTTTTCGTTAATTTTATTTTCATGTTTTAATTCATTTGTCCCAACCTTTATTTTTTTCTCTTTTTTCTCAAACATTATCTATTTCTTCATTTATTTTTTTATTATTTTTTAATTCATTTGTCTCAACCTTTATTTTTCTTTTATTTTTTGTTTTTATCATTTCTCTTTTTTACCTCATTTTTCTCAAACTTTATTTTTATTTTTATTTTTAAATTTTTTAATTCTTCATTTTTTTTCTTAATCTTTATTTTTTCTTGTCTTTTTTTTCTCAATCGCTTTTTTTTATTTCTCTATTTTGATTGATCTCTTTTTTTTTCTCAACTTCTATTATATTTTGCTAATAAATAAAAAAATTGGATAATCTGCAAAGGGATATTCTTTTTTTGACATCAAAATAAATTTAAGGACATGAATTATTTTTAAGAAGTTCTTTGTAATAAGTTTTGCTTCTAAGGCAAAATCATAGAACAACTTATAAATCAAGGCACAATGTGGTAACATCAAGTCTTGCTTGTGGAGCATAACTTGTTGTTTGAAAATTCTTGAGTTAAGTCTTGCTTCCAAGGCAAGAGTTATAGAACATCTCATAAATTAAAAAACAATGTGGTAGTGTCAACACTTGTCCATTAGATGTAACTTGTTCTTTTGGGAGGTTCTTGGGCTAAGTTTTTTCTTAGAGGAAAGACTGATAGAGCATCATATAAATCAAGACACAATATGATAGTGTCAACTCTTGTCTAAGGGGCGTAACTTGTCAGCTAAGTCTTGCCTCTAAGGCAAGAGTTATAGAATATCTCATAATTCAAATCATGATTTGGTAGCGTCAACTCTTTCCCATAGGGTGTAACTTGATATTTGAAAGTCCTTGGACTAATTAGAGCCTCTAAGGAAAGAGTTATAGAACATCTCACAAATCAAGACATAATGTGGTAGTGTCAACTCTTACCCATAGGGCACCAATTATTGTTTAGAAGTCCTTGATTTATAAAATATCTCATAAATCAAGACACAATGTGGTAGTGTTATATCTTGTGTGTGGAGCATAACTTGTTTTTTAAAAGTCCTTGGGCTAAGTTTTGCCTCTAAACCAAGAGTTACAGAACATCATAAATCAAAATATAATTTGATAGTGTCAACTCTTACTCATGGGGTGTAACTTGTTATTTGAAAGACATTGGGTTAAGTCTTTCCTCTAATGCAAGAGTTATAGAATATCTCATAAATCAAAACACGATGTGGTAATGTCAACTCTTGCCTATGGGGCATAACTTGTTACTTAAAAGTCCTTGGTCTAAGTCTTCCTCTAAGGAAAGAGTTATAAAACATCTCATAAATCAATACATAATGTAGTGGTGTCAACTTTTGTCCATGGGGAATAACTTGTTGTTTGATGGTCCTTAGATTGAGTCTTACCTCTAAGATAAGAGTTATAGAGCATTTCATAACTAAAAAAACACAATATGGTAGTGTTAATGTGTAAGTGTTGACTCTTACTGAATATATATAACTTGTTTGACAATTCTTGGGATAAGTCATGCCTCTGAGGCGAGAGTTGTAAAACATCTCATAAATAAAAACATAACGTGGCAGTGTCAACTCTTGCCCGTGGGGCATAATTTGTTGTTTGAAAGTCCTTGAGCTACGTTTTGCCTCTAAGGCAAGAGTTGTAGAACATCTCATAAATAAAGACATAACGTGGTAGTGTCAACTCTTGCCCGTGGGACATAATTTATAGTTTGAAACTCTTTAAGCTAAGTCTTGCCTCTAAGGCAAGAGTTACAAAACATCTCATAAATGAAGACATAACATGGCAGTGTCAACTTTTTCCCGTGGGGCATAATTTGTAGTTTGAAAGTTCTTGAGCTAAGTCTTGCCTCTAAGACAATAGTAGTAGAATATCTCATAAATGAAAACATAGCATAGTAGAGTCAACTCTTGTCTAAGCGGCATAATTTGTTGTTTGAAAATTCTTGAGCTAAGTCTTGCCTCTAAGGTAATAGTTATAGAACATCTTATAAATCAAAACACAATGTGGTAGTGTCAACTCTTGCCCATGAAACTTAACTAGTTTGAATGTCATAAGTCTTGCCTCTACAATGTGGTAGTGTCAACTATTTCCCATAAAACGTAAGTTATAGTCTGAAAGTCATAAGTCTTGGCATTATAATGTGATAGTGTCAACTCTTGCTCATGAGATGTAACTTGATTGGAAGAAATCGAAGAACAAACAAAAATAATAACAATTTAAAAAAAAAACTAAAAAAATAAAAATCAAAGAAAATGTAGAAGTTGAGAGAGAACGAAAAAAATGAAGGTTGTTAAAATAAATAAATAAATAATAAATACAGGTCGAGAAAAATTTTAAAAGAAAAGATAAAAATCAAAGAAAAGTAAAAAAAGTTTCTTTTTTTTTTTTTATAAAAGTAGACGTTAAGAGGAGTCAATGAAAAAAGTAAGGGTTGAGAAAAACTAAAAAGAAAAAAAAAGGAAAGGAAAAATAAAAAATCAAAGTAAAATAAAAAGGAAAAAAAGGAAATTGAGAGGAAAAAAAGTAAAAAAGTAAGGATTGAGAAAAATGAAAAATAAAAAGAGAAAAAAATAAAAATTAAAGTAAAATTAAAAAGAGAAAAAAATAAAAGTTGAAAGATGAATAAATATAGAGTTGTTATTCATTATGAGGATATTTATGTAATTTACTCCATTAGTCAGGGACAATTTTGTTTGAAAATATATCACTTAATAGCCAAAGAGGGTATTTTTATGAAGCTTTTTTATTTGAGGTCAAAACTTGAAAGTCACCTTATTTTGGGGTTATTCTTGTAGTTCTCCCGTACTTAAGTGCTCTTACGTTTGTGACACTAGTCTTGAGGAGTTTATGATATTTCTTTTAGTTTTTCGTTATTATTATATATATGTGACTTGAATTAGTTTTGGGAGTTTCGTTTGTTTTATTTACTTTATTATTTCGTACATCTTTCCATTTTGAGTTACTGACTTACTTATCATGATTGGGTTGCGATAATTGCCACCATGGGCTCGATTTTTGGATCGTGACATCATAAAATGGTGTGGCCATTACAATATTTGATTTTATTATATACAGATATAACCCAACACCAAACTTTACTTCTACTAAAATTTATAGTATGTTATTCCCTTTATCCATGTTGTTATAACTATCACAAATTCGGTAAGTAATGACAACCAATGAACTAGCAAAATAATAAGTGTAACTTAGCAAGCTTCAAAAGTATTCATCATAAAAGTCATGGTAATTCGGCGAGGCCATGTAAGAACATACAGATATTCGAAGCATGAAGGGGGTAATCAGATTATAATATTGGTTGATGAAAAGGTAAAACTATTTCAAATTGAATGATATTCTTTACTAATTTAAACATCCTCTGTTTATTTATTAGAATAAAAGTGTAAACTACAATGTCATGTGATATATTAATGTCTTATCAACATGTCTAAAGTATGACGTGCAAAACACATTGCAGTAAAACTAGTACAATATAAAAGTTTGAGGCAAGTTTTAAAATTTTAAAAAGATATCAATAGTTTTATTTTGATGAGATAAGCATCCAGTATTCCCTCGAACTATGATTAAAAACTTGCTACGACATACTCCAACTTTACATGGGTCATATTACCTTCCTTAACTCAATTTTAGCATATTTTTGTCACCCCTTTATACTGACATTGCATCGTTATTATATAAAAATGATACCCACATCAAAGGTGACACGTCAGTTAAAAAGATGCCACATTAGTTAAAAAGGATGATAAAAGTACACTAAAATTGAGTTAGGAGGGTAATAGAACATTTGTGAAGTTGGAGTTTGTCGTAGCAAATTTGGTCATAGGTCATGGGATACTAGATGCTTTCCTCTATTTTGATACAAAAGTAAGTTTGAAGAAAGTTGAGATTTAAAAACTAATTTTCTAAAAATTAAATAATTTTCTATGTCCAAAAAAATATTTCACAAAAAAAAAATTAAAAATTACTTTTAAAATCTATGGTCAAACGGGCTCTAAGACTTTGTTGTAAAAAAAATGAAAGTCACAAGATTATTTGTGAACCCAAAGTCTGTTTATGTAGTATTTGGATGGGAAGAAGAAAACACAAACAAAAAGAGAGCATTGAATTAAAGAAAGAGGAGTCAATTGAGATGATGCTTAGAAGAAGAAGAAGCTTCCTGAAGGAACTTTTTGGCAGAAATTTAGGTGTCCTTGTGGCGTCTACAACTCTATCAAATCATGTATTGCTTTCTGCATCATTTTATTATACTAACAGCATACCAATAATCAATCTCTATCTTTTTCTTGTACATATGATGACTTGTTTGAAATAACATGTATTCTGATGCCGAGGAATAATTCCACACGATAAAGCCACTGCCACTCAATACTTTTCCCGTTAGCTTTTAGGATGTTTCGCTGAAAATAAACATCTGCTTTGCATACCATTTCTTAGTACTATGTAACAAAAGTTTTAAAAGGATATTTTTAGATGTTATAGGCTTGTTATCATTCATTTTCAGTTACCCTAGTCCATGTCCAATTAACTTTTTTTCAAGAGGATATTTTTAAATGGTCTTTTCCTTTTCTTTACACTAATAAAGGTATATGGTCTTTTCCTTTTCTTCACAGTAATAAAGTTTTGTAAAAAAGAGGAGAAAAAAATTAAAACTTACATATCCGAAGGGACCCATCGTTCTTACACATGAAGAGTAATGGAGCGCCTCATAGAGAAACACTAGGACGAATGAAACCCTTATCTAGATGATCTTTGAACTGCTCCTTGAGTTCTTTTGACTCAGCCAGATCCATTTTATCAAGAGGGATAGAAATAAGACGAGTGTACAGAAGAACATCAATCTCAAAATCAATTTCCCGATCGGGGGGAACACCAAGAAGATCATCAAGAAACACGTCGAAAAACTCATAGACCACAGGGACAGACTACAGAGGAGGACTCTCCAAGTTAGAATCTTTAACCCAGACTAAGTGATAGAGACACCCCTTGGAAATCAACTTCCGGGCTCTAAGATACGAAAGGAAACTTCCCTTAGGCACTAAGGAACTACCTTCCCACTCAACCACCGGTTCATTCAAAAATTAGAAACTGACTCTTCGGGTCCGACAATCAAGAGACATATAGCACAAATAGAGTCAATTCATCCCGAAAATCACATCAAAATCTAGCATGTCCAACTTTATCGAATCCACTAACGTATCCCTACCATGGATAGATACCATGCAATCCCTATACACTCTTCTATCCACAATAGAGTTGCTCATTGAGGTAGACACAGAAAAGGTATCCGAAATACACTCAGGGCCAAAACAAAAATAAATAGCCACATAAGGGGTCACATAAGAAAGAGTAGACCCCTAATTAAGCAGATAATATACATCACGAGAGAATAGTTTTAGCGTACTAGTAACAACATTAAGAGATTCCTCATTATTTTGACGTGTGGCAAGAGCATATAGACAATTTTGACCAGTACCAAAGCCAGAAGTAGCACCCTTTGGTGCAGGAGCTGAAGAAGCAACAACCGAGACCTTATTATCCCAGTAGTGACATCAAATAGTTCCACTAAAAGTGGGTAGGATGACTATATTTAAAACACTTATTCCTCCCCTTATCACAAAACCCATGGTTCAACTATCCACAAAATCTACAAGAATGATGGGATGGAGCTATCTGGTCCTCATTGGCCTAAAACTAGGCATCTTATGCCTTAAACCCACTGTTTCTCTAAAAATGGCGATCTGGATAGCTTAGGATGTGGAGAACTAGTCTTAGAATAAGAATCAGTACTTCCCCACTTCCTTTTAGACCACTGCCTGCCATCCTTACCACTATTTTGTTGGCTTTCACCTTGATCAGAATATCGGGACCTCTTACTTTGCTTATCTCCTACTTCGACTGATTTTTTTTCATCTTTCACCTACTATATATACACCATAAGACTAGAGATATCTATATTACTAGTTAGCAGGGCGGCCTTGCACTCTAACACCAAGTCTGTAGACAAACCCAAAGCAAACTTCCTCATCTTAGCTCTCATGCTAGGCACTAGCTCAGGAGCATAGAGAGAAAGCTAATGAAACCTTAAGTCATACTCCTTCATAGATAAATTGCCTTGCTTCAAATTCATAAACTTCTCAGCTTTAGCCTCCTTCAACACCTAAAGAAAAAAACAATCAAGAAAAGCACCAGATAAATCCTCCCATAATGCAAACTCTACATCATCACCCCTAGACTGGTCTTACTCCTTATACCACTAATATGCCACATCTTTCAGCTGGTATGCAGCGAACTCCACACCCTCAAAATCAGAAGCATCCATCATATGGAGAATTTTCTCCATATTATCTATGAACCCTTGAGGATCCTCCTCAAACTTAAAACCTATAAAGGTTAGAGGATTCATCATCATAAACTGGCTAACCCTAGTGGCCTCAAAAGAACTCATAACAACACCAACAGAACCCGACTGATGAGACTGATATATCACCAACTAGATCAACAGATGAATAAAATGACAAAACTCAGTATTATATCTCCTAAAGGTGACTGAGTAGGAGTGTCGCCGATGGGAGAAGGATCAGTAGGGGTAGGTGTAACTCTACTAGGGAAATCAGAAGTAGAGACTATAGATCGGGTATAAACTCCATATGTTGGATGACCCCATTTATATTATCCTCAAGCGAGATGGAGTAATTTTAACGAGCATCAAATCTTCCAGGAGGCATGATCTGAAAAGTGGAAAAACAAGAATTAGAGTTGACTTCAATACCCTAGACTCTACAGCCCAAAAGTACATCACAAGATAGAAACATTCCTAAATGCCTCTAGTCTCTCCCTTATAAGTGTGGTGCACTACGTATCCATACTAGAGACTCTACTTGACACAACTTTGTGGACACCCAATGACATCAAACCTAGGCTCTTATACTAGTTTTGTCACAACCCAAACTAGGCCCTGGCCATGGTGGGTATCTTAAGTCCATCGAGGAACAGTGACCACCCCCTTTGCATAACAACACAGAGTATAGCATACCTAGAAATGGTATAATCCAAACATATAAAAGATAGAAAGATAATAAACTTAAAGACAACTAAGAGTGTCAACATCAATACCCAATCCATAGTAACATCCACAAAACCTCTACTAATATGAAAATAATTTAAGTTAGGGAATGCCCCCAACCCTGACAATGACAATGATAATAAAAATGATAATGATAATATGAACTCTTAAATTCTAGTTTATAAAATAAAATTGATGGAATAATCAAGTATTCCAGAGAACGGAATCTTACCATTTCTCTACAAACAACTGATGAACCTAGATGGTCCACCTAACATTACATAAAAAAGTAAAAGTATCTCTGGTGCCTTTATTGCATGGGGATATAATATTTGGGGATGGTTAGTAGGTTAAGCAATAACATGTAACTTAGGGATAGGGGATAGTATAACGCCAAGTAAATTCTAATTCAAAACCATGTGAACATCATCATATACATACATAAATAATATGATGGTAAATTAGCATGAAGTAAAGTATTATCCTGGACTATGTAGCTTAACCATCAAAAAAGACACCCACGGGTTGTATGGCTTCAGCTCACATTGCTGAAATAACCCCAGTGTGTATTAACAACATGAACCAGAGAAAAAATAAAGGAAAACTAAAGCCATCATGGCAACTAGCCATCCCAAAAATATATATCAAGTGTGACACATGCACACGATCATCAAGACCAAACTTTAGTTTAGAAAAAATGAGTTTCTAGTATAAGTCATCTGAGACTCACACCTTCACGTTTTTAATACATAACCCTTATTAAGCCCAATTTAAAGCAAGTTTCACATAACCTATTTATTAACCAAAAAAACAACTATTAAGGCACACTATGGGACCCTTACTTGCAAGCTTATCTCTATTCCATAACAATCACATTTACTTGGGGGAATGCGTTGCCCCCATTTTTTCACTAAATCAAACATATCCAACAAGGCCTTCAAAATCCATATTTATTAATTAACCATTTATGTAATGTAGTAATATAGGTGAGTAAGTTAAACCAGGTGATAATTTCACAATTTAAAGCCATTTACATAAGTGGGTTGAGGAAACACAATCATTCAAAGCCAATTCTAAGTTTAAAACATCAAATTGGGGGAATACCTTGACCCCCGTTCCACATCCCACACCTGTTCACCCTGTTCTTTCAAAAAATTAATTTCAAAGCATGAATAACTCATAAAAATAATGGGAAAACAATTCAAGGACCAATCATTCTAAAACCCTCAACCCTATCAAAACCCATATTCAAATCCATGCAATTAAACCATTTTAAAATTTGCTTTTTATAAAATAATAATTGGGGAATACCAAGATTTATAGAGAAAAACTAAACCTTGAGCCCTTAGATGACTAACTTCTTTGAAACCTTAAGTATCTTGATCTTGGAGAATTTAAAGAGTTTGAGAGAGTGTTTTGAGTGATAAAGTGATGAAAATAACATCCCAAGAATATTTTATGGTCATGGGTATTATGTGAAGAAAGAGGAAAATATCCAAAATACCCTCATCTTAAAATATGAAAAATTATCCCTGGTGACTACCGGTCATTGTACGACTCGTCACCACGAGTCATAGCCAAGACAATAGTTGAAGGATACCCCTTTTGTAACCCTACAAATTACACCCTATGACTCGTTATGAGACTCTATGACTCATAGGGTCCTAGTCATAATCAAGACAAAATACTATGGGATTTACATTACTTTGGTTATGAATGGGACTACATGACTCATTTAGAGTCATTACGACTCATAAACCCTAGTTGTAGTCACAAAAAAACTCCAAGCCAACATACTGGCCGGGCTATGATTAGGTCCCTAAGACCTGTAATGACATGTTATAACTCATTAGGAGAGTCGTAGTCTGAGCACTGAGTCTGAAAACTCAAAAATATTTAAGGACCAAATTTTAGGGTGTTACAGGCTACTTTTATAGATCTTATGAATGGGGTTTTTAGGTAGTTTTTAGGATTTTTATTATAGTCTTCATTGATGATACTATTTGTACTCAAAGAGTAAGAAGGATCATGTCAATCACCTCCAAATTATGTTGTGGACTCTTAAAAACCAGAATTATATGCTAAATTTTCTAAGTATTTTGACTTTTCTTGGGCATGTTATTTCTTGTAGGGGATAAAGGTAGATGACAGAAATGGTTCGATTATTTATTAGTGTTGAGGTGAAGGAAAAGTAGGTTTTGGATCCCATACTTATTCAGATTAAGGATGATGTGGGTCAGCAAAAGGTTATGGCTTTCAAGATTAGGGGAGATGACATTATGTGGTATTAAGGGAGGTTGTTTGTTCCTAATTTTGATGGAAAGTGAGAAAAGATTTTTATTGAGGCCTAGGAGTCTAGATATACAGTTCATCCTGGTTTGACTAAAATGTATCATGACTAGAAAGAAATCTACAGGTTGAATAATATAAAGAGAAATGTGGTAAACTTTATGGCTAAGTGTATGGTTTGCTAATAAGTCAAGGTTAAGCATCTGATACCTTGTGATATGTCTCAAGAGATAGAGTTGCTCATATGGAAGTGGGTGATAACTAATATAAATTTTGTTTTAGGTCCTCTATGATCTCACAATTAGTATGATTTTATTTGGTTCATTATGTATAGAATGAATAAGTCCACTCACTTTTTTCCTGTGAGGACTAACTACTCATATGAGGATTATGTTAAGTTATTTATTCATGAGATAGTCAAGATGCATAGAGCGCTTGCATCCATCATTTTAGACTGAAGTATACAATTTTTTCTCACTTTTAGAGTTTATTTTAGAAAGGTTTATGTACTTAGGTGAACCTTATCACCGATTTCCACCTTTAAATGGATGGAAAAGTAGAGCAGACTATTCAAACCTTGGAGTATATGCTAAGGTCTAGTGTTATTGATTTTAAGAGAAGTTGGGTTGACAATTTACCTCTTATTGAGTTTACTTACAATAATAGTTTTTATTCTAGCATTCAAATGGCTTCTTTTAAAGCTCTCTATGGTAGAAGGTATAGGTCTCCTATTGGGTGGTTTGAGGTAGGTGAGACTAGGTTGTTTGATCCTGACTTAGTTCAACAAGCCATGGAAAAGGTCAAGGTGATTAAAGAAAGACTTAAGACTGCCCAGAGTCGCCAAAAGCCTTAAGTGGATATGAGGAGAAGGGACTTGGAGTTTGAAGTGAGTGATTGGGTATTTTTTAAGGTTTCTCCTATGAAAGGAGTCATAAGGTTTGGGAAGAAGAAAAATCTCAATCCCCACTATATTGGTCCATATCAGGTCATAAAAAGAGTTGGGAATGTCACTTATGAGTTAGATTTGCTAGTGAGTTTGGCTTTTGTTCATTCTATTTTCCATGTGTTTATGCTTAAAATGTGTGTGGGTAATCCTTCTTTGATAGTGTCATTTGAGGATGTTGGTGTTACAGATTCTTTGTCTTACGAGGATGTCCTAGTTGAAATATTGGTTAGGCAAGTTCGTCTATTGAGGACAAAGGATATTGCTTTGGTGAAAGTCCTTTGGAGAAATCAAACAGTGGAAGAAGTTACATGGGAAGCTGAGGAAAATATGAGAACCAAGTACTCATTCTTGTTTCCCGTGTTGGATGAAAGTGCGTGAGTATGACTTTTATTCCACTTCAAATTTGTCATTTGGTTCTGATGTATTCTTGCTATTATCATGCTAAAAATATCCTAACTCCTCATTCGGAAATGAATGATCCTATGAGGGGATAATGTAAGACCCCATAAAATTTTAATGATTTTCTTTTACTCTCCCACATTTGTAATGTCAATTTTTTACTTGAATTATGTTTAGGGGTGTTAAAAGGGTGTTTTGAAAAGTTTTAAAATCTTTGAAAGGGGTTTGGGGCTATTTTTGAACTCCCACTCAGTGTGCCTCTGTGATAGTGATGTGCCACAGAGGTTAGCCTCAGCGATAAGAGAGTGGCACGGAGGCTACCCTCTGTGATAAGGGTGTGCCAAGCTCCTATTTTAATTTCTTTATATCCATGTAGTTTGAATTAATGGGTTTGTTATTGGGTTGAGGGGTTCTGATTGGTATTACTTGAATTACTTTTCCCATGTTTTAAATTGATGATTTATGCTTTAAATTTATGGTTTTTAGACTGAATAGGTGCATTGTTATAGGAATTAGAATGGAGAACATGGGTTTTCCCAAATTGATGACTTTTTGGCTTGGTAATGGCATTAACCCTAACCTACTTTTTAAATTCAGCTTTTGAACATGGATAATTATATAATTCAACTTATTTATGAACCCATTGCATGGCATTAATGGATAAATGGTTAAAATGGATTTGAAATGCCCTTGGTGGCCATGGTTTTGCATTTTAAATGGAACTTAGGAGTCTAATGGTTACATGGATTGGTTTGGTATAATTATATAAGCTTACAAGCATAATTGGTATAAAGATACCAAGTGGTAAAGGCCTTAATATAAGACCCTTCGGTTAATGATTGGATTTATGTGCAAACTATTTTAATTTGGGCTTAAAGAAAATTGTGTAGCTCACCGTGAAGGTGTAGTCCTGAGGGGGGCTAACACTGGAAGCCATGTTTGCGGGTGTAGAGGGTCTATATGATCGTGTGCTTGGTTTATACATTATATTTTTGAATGGCTACAGCCTTGGTGTCTTTATCTTTTCAATTTGTTTCCTTAGCTCGTGCAGCTAACTTGTATTGGGGCCCTTTCATTAGGGAAAATTGAACCCATATAGCCCATGGGTGCCTTTAGGACAGAGCAAGCTACATAGTTTAGGTTAATGATTTAAACTGTCATGTTCATGGCTCTTGTCCCTATCCCGACATCCTATATATATGTATATAAATATGGTACATATGGTTTATAAGTAGATTTTGGTTATTTTATTATTCTATCACTTCCATTGAGTTATATTCCAATGTTATAGGATTTAAAGGGTTTTCTAATACTCTTATGCAGCGTTAGGTGATTCGATATTCCTGTGGGTCTACCGTGAAGTGGTGAGCCTCCATTCTATTGGAGGGCCATGTCATTTCGCTGGTTTTTTATTCACTTAGTATTTCTTTTTGGATACTTTTGTCATAGTCGAGGGCATGCCCTGACTTAGTTTGCTATTCTAGTTTTAGAGGCTTTTGTGGACAAGTTTGGGATGATTGTTGGTTTAGTTCTTAAAATTTCATTGGGTTTATATATCCTTCATTTCATTATAATCGGTTGACTTTTGTTGTTTACATTTATGTGCTCTAGAGCTAAGGCTAAGGGGGGTGTCTCCGGCCTATGGTGGTCTTTAGATTACCCGTCATGTCCAGGCCCAGATTTGGGTCATGGCACTAACCTTAAAAATTGACTCACTAAGTTTGCATATTACTCAAATAAAAGACTCATACAAATAACCTAACTATTATCAAACATGTGCCCTCACAACAAGAGATTTACCCATATTACTCACATAGATGCAATTTATCATAGGATTGGGTATAAGAATTAAATTACGCTCGCTCTCATAAAGAATTCATAAGTTATACAAGATGAACAATAGGCTTGCCCTTAGTTTACTACTCTACTGATGTTAGAATATTAAGGCTTAAAATCAAATAGGTCTTCAAGGATTGTAATGCAACTAATGGACGGGTAGGAACTATTTTGGCCAGGAACAGTGACTATCTTCCTAAGAACTTTAATACATCACATAAACATTAATATCTCTCTATTAGCAACCAATTTCCACCACATTCATCTACACACTTCTCTTACTTTTTCCTAAATATCATTAAGCTCATTCACAAATACTATGGAAGGGAATGTTTCCTATAAGCACATGATTAACTTCAAGCACATTTTTCTTTCTTTCCCGACCATAACACATCAACTCTTTTTGAACACCGATAGCTATATACTACGGGGCTTCATTTTTATCTCTTTCTTCTTCAATTTCAAACTCCTTAACCAACCTAATTTTACACTAAATCTCTTAGGACCATTGGATAAAATTAAGGCCAATCAAATAATGGGAGTAGGCTTGATGTGTCATGGTCTCATAGCATTTTTTATGCTTAAAACAATAAAAATATGCATTTACTTAGGTCGTTTTATCGGATATGATATATGTTTTGGGTATATTACAGGTGAATTAGGTTGGAAGTGGTGTTGACTGAACAAGATGAAAAAGGTCTAAAAAAGTGTAAGTATTGACCAGGGAATAAATCATTTGGTCACCTAATGGCTAGTGTCCAGAGTCATGATGTTAAAAGTGGCTAGTACTGAGTTCCAGGAATGAAGTGAAGACTCACCATGACTAGTTATGAGTGACTACGAGTTGTGGTGTAAATTTTTTCTAAGCACAATAGATTAAAGTCCTAAAGGTTAACAAAGTAAAGATCCAGTTGTTTCGAGTGAAGACCACGAGTCGTCATGACTGAAAATGACTCATGATGAGAAATTGTGATGAGAATAGAAGACATGAGCTAAAAGATAAAAGTTCACTGGAGTGACAACGGGTCCAGCTTACTACTCGTTATGTCACATAAGGAGTCATGACCACTCAAGCCATAAGAGAGCTACAATAGCAGGCAATGAGTTGTTGCCAATCCTAACAACTAGTTGCTAAAGGCATAACCACTGTCGTCCTAGTTTTTCTAATTTGATTTGGTTAGGTTTCTTTTATTATTTTGAGACTCTATAAATATCTTTAAGGTTCTTTTGTAACAGGTTACACACTTTGAGATATTTTCATGTACTATGACATCTTTGATATTCTTGTTCTTGGTTCTTGGTTTTTCAATTAATTGGGGACTTTGGATTTTATTCTTTTATCATTGTGCAATTAATTCTATATTTTCTCTATTGAACTTCACAAATTGTTGCATAACCATGAACGGCTAATTTTCTGAGCAAGTGTTGTGGGAACCTGGCGGATTAATGAAGAAGGAGAAGCACGAGGTTTGGCTAGATCATTAATATCGCGTGTATTTTAATATTCTTTGAATTTACTTTTTTCTTAGCTACTGCAGAAGCTAAGGACTTGCCTGTATTCTCGATCATCCTCACAAAGGAGTTCAAGATTGGGAAAAGAATATTACAACAGTGATTCGAGGCTACCAAGCCTCATCCAATAACTTGAGATCCACAAGGTGATAGTTAAACTGGGATCAATGATAAGTGTTAGTAAGGAGGCACCTTGAGACTCACAAGGTGAAGGGTGATATTTACTAACGAGTTCACAAGACAGTTCGTAATACATATCTTGTCAAATTCTGCATGCATAGCATTAAGATAGTCCTATTGAGTACAAGAATTTACAGAATTAAGATGCCAGGGGGAACACAGTCCTAGTGTTCATTTCAGATTGTGTTACAACCTAAGACATCCAAAGCTTATTACTTTTTGTTGTTTGATATAAATCCCCCCATTTACTTTTCCACACTACTTGACTATTTCAGCAAGTTTGAGATACAAGTTAAACCTAGTCCCTGTAGGATTGGCCCCAATCTAATTGGGTTGCTATGTTTGACACCAACCACATTATACTTTGTGAAGGTGTAAGTTTGGGTGACATAAAATTTTGTCTCCATCACCAGGGAATATGGTTACGAAGTTGTTGATTGAAGTTATTGCAGCTTTTAGTTTTTATTTTTGGTTATTCATTGTGTATAAGCCATTGTATGCCTAACACCAGGAGTCAAGGCAATCCCTTACTCCTACTATATCCTGACCTAGAGAGAATTCTTTGCCAAATTATACAATGACAAAACACGTATGTGATGGCTATCTTAAAGGGGTTTGGAATAATTTAAATGCTGAGACTTCCCTTCTCCAGGAGTGTAGGACTTTGTTGATCAAAAAATGGAGCAATTATTAGTAGAAGTATCTAACTAAAGTAGTAAAGAAGATGCCTAGTGTTTAGCTCCTTTGGCAGAGCTGGCGAGGCAAAGACCAGTAGTTGATCGTCGAGCAGCATTGTTAAATCTAAAAGGTGTGTTTGTAGGCTTACAACATGCACCTTACAAACTTTATTAGGTATTTGCACTCCACACACTATACCTGGGGTAGATCAAGAAGCACTCATACTAGGTTGTTCCCTTTTTTATTGATTGGTGAAGCTATACTGTGGTTGGGGAAAATTTCTCGGGGATCAATTAATACTTGGAATAAAGTGCGGAGGCTATTTTTAAATCGTATATTTGCTCTATCTAGGATGTTGTAGTTGAAAGATGAGATATATAACTTCAGGCAGTTAAATTCTGAGTCGATGTATGAGGCATGGTTATTGTATAAGAAGAAGTTAATGATGGTACCCAATCATAGAATTGTAGGGAAAATTTTCTAGAGATATTCTATTGAGGCCTAAATTCCAGTTCCAAAGATATTACAAGTATGATTACTGGTGGAGCATTCATGTACTTGTGTTGGGATGTTGCCTCAGAATTTTAGATTAGATCTCGCTCACCTTCGAGGATGGCATACTCAGGAGGTTGAGAGGGGCGTTGGCACTTATGCTATTAGGGATTCCAGTGAGCATAGAATTGTTGATGATTTAGCGGCACAAGAAGTTGCTCATCTTAGAACTAAGTTTGGTGTACTGACAAAGAAATTCATAGAAATGAATTATGAGATGGTGAATGCAGTAGGCATATAGGGTAAAGCCTGTAAACTTTATGATTTTGTTATGGACAAAGAGGCGAAGTATCTAGATCAAGAGTTGGTGGGATTCTAAGCCAAAGGGAAAGGAAATTAAGATTGGAATTACTATGAAGATAGGTACAAAGATTACAGTAGAGAGAGTGATGGTGACTGGCGAAGAAAAAATGACGACAAAGAGAAGATGGACAGATATGTTACAATACCCCATACTTTTTCCTAGATTAATTTTTCTCCTAAAATGTCAAAGGTTAGCTTCAAAAATAAATAATTTTCTGTACATGTGTAATTTTCCAAATTTAGACCCTCCATTATGTAGAAAATTGAATTAGCTTCCAATTGATAACAAATTTGCCTAAATTCGATACTCAGTTGAGAAGTTATGGTACTTTTAGTGTTGACAGTGTGCCATTTGGACAAGCACCGCATCGCAGTGAAGGATTATTTCACAATCGTCAAATTCCAGTGGACCACCACGATAAGCTCTCATCGCGGTGAGGACCAATTCCTATTTGTCAATTTCCATAGGCCAAAGCGTTGGTACAGCATCACGCTGATGACCTAAATAGCATTCCAATAGAGTATCGCGATTGGCCCGCATCGCAAAGAAATTTCAGTTCCTAATTATCAAAATCTAGTGGGGCAACGCGATAGCTCCACATCGTGGAGGTCCCCGATTTCCCAGTCGTCAATTTCCAGTGAGCCAACATGATAGTGGCACGTTGCGGTGGAATGTTAAATCGGGATTTTTTTCCTTTTTCCAATTCTGATTAAAGTTTTAAAAAGGGCACTTTGGTCAATTCCCAAGCCCCTAATTCGTGTAAAACACAAGATTGAGTCTATTCTATGTAATTTATGCTAATTTTCATCCATTCTCTCTCAATGAAAAACCCTAGAGCTCAAAGCTTACTCTCCAAGAAATCAAATTCCTCCATTGTTTCTCCAAGAAAGCTCTAAATTGAGGATTCCCAAATCAAGATAATGAAGAATTCAAATAGGAATCAAAAGTTCAAGTTTCTCCATTTAATCATCAATTAAGGTATGTAGGGTTTATGAACAAGGATTCTCTTTCATCTTTGTTCCCAAAACCAAGTTTTTATATCAAATTTATATGATTTTGAATGATTATACATGAAATTTAAATTAGGGTTCATACCCATTATTTCTAATTGCAAGATTATGAGATTTCAAGTATTTTAGAAGTTGAATTGCATGTCTATTTTCATAATCTCATGCCTATTGCAGTAAATTTTAGATTTTGAGTTGAATTATCATTGTTTTCATTACCAAGCAAGATTATTATGATGTTTTGACATAAGATTGATGCATGGGTTATCATCCCAAGATAGAATATTATGATTTTAAGAAAGATTACGCTTTAAGCTTCAGATGATCAGTTTATTTTTAGATTTTCAGTCAAGATTTGATATTTTGATCCTCAGATAAGATTTGAAATCCACTTTACAAATTTACTATAAATTACAGAAATCAGATTAGTTTTGCTTATAGATTTAATCAGATAAATGCATAATTTGTTTCAGAATAAACCCTTATGCTAGTTTTAAAGTGGATTTCCAATAGAATGAGCATACAGGTTAAAGGAAGTAGTATTTAGCACCCAGCGGGAAGTATGGGACTAGCGTGCCCTAACTTTCACAGAAATACGTAGCCAACGTAGGTACAAATTATCAGATTATTCTTAATTATATATGGATAATAGATACAAATGTGATCACTTAGCTCAGGTTATACTCCTTGGCAAGAGTATGACACCTCTCTCCATCATGAGGTTTTCCCCATAGGAGAATAAGACATTGGACTCCATGTTAGCTCACATAGTTTATGTTGGTTAGAAGAACCTTGCTTATAGATAAACTTTTTAAAAAGTATTTTCCTTGCAGAACCATTTTTAAGAGAATTCCCTAACAAAAAAGAATAATAGAAAATCTTTTAGGAAAATAAGTGTAAAGGCTTACAAATTTTACTCAGATTATGCTTTACAGAAAGATATTAGCTTCAGATTTTAGCTTTTAAATTTTAGATTCAGAAGTGAGCTCTTCCTACACTTAGACAGTATGATTTATAGAAAGAATACTAGTACAGCTTTCAGAACTAAATTTTATGACTCACAAGATTTATAAAGTATGATTTACTTCTTATTATTACAGATTTCAATTTTCAGATATTCTAGCTTATCTGAGTCATTTACATTCAGCATGCATTGTTTTACAAACTATGATGATGATTGATATTATGTTTCACGTATGCATTCACCCCCGTATACTCAGTACATCTTCAAAGTACTAATCCACATATACGTCTTTATGCTACATTGTAATACCCCAGAAAATGAGACCCGGAGCGTCACACGGTGCTTGAGGCTACAAGTAGCCCCAAGCTAACCCTTTGAGCCATTTTCATTCAGTTCAACACAAATCAACGGGGTTTCAGACTGCTAGATTTGATTCAGACTTACAGTATTTGGTTTTTAGAGATTATATTCAGATTGTTCTTAGTTATTTCAAATAGTTTTCTGCATATAGTATGAATCTTATGTCTATGTTTCCTTTATTATGAGATTCAGACTTAGTAACAGGTAGACAGGGTTAACTTAAGACTACTCATAGTCTTGAGTATCATGTGATATCTGGGGACCAATTTTTGGGGAGTTACAAACTTGGTATCAGAGCCTAAGATTTATAAGAGTCCTAGGGAGTCAGACAAGTCGCATTATGTAGAGTCTTAATCATGGGTGTGAAGTGTTCCATATTTATGAGCAAGAGGCTATGGGATATTTTTAGGAAATTATCTCTTTCTTTCATAATCTATCATACTTATAGTATCTCTATCTAATTTTAACTCATGCTCTTACATGACAGTTGTTTAATATGCCTCCTCGTCTAGCTAACACCTGCATATCCCATGCTGAGTTTTGGGCTACCTTTCGAGCATTGGCCCAGGTAGTGACTGCCAATATTTAAGGCAACCATCAGGCTACAGTATCACTTCAGTAGAATGGTGATTTAGCAGCATCTAGAATTAGAGATTTTATGAGAATAAATCCTTTAAAGTTCTTTTGGTCGGAAGCAGTTGAGGACCCATAGGTTTATTTAGATGAGGTAAAGAAGATCACCTAGATTATACATATTTCTGAAGAGGAGAGTGTAGAGTTTCCCTCTTATAGGTTGAATGATGTAGCGTATAATTAGGTAGTTATATGGAAGAATGGTAAAAGTAAGAATGCAGCTCCTATGAGTTGACAGGCATTTCGAGATGCTTTTCTAGATAGATTCTTTCTATGTAAAATGAGAGAATCTAAGATAGAGGAGTTTGTAAACCTGAGGCAGGGCTCAATGACGGTGAAGAAGTACTACCTTATGTTCAATCAGTTGTCTAAGTATGCCCCTGATATGATGGCTGATCCTAGGGCAAGTAAAGGTAAGTTTCTTACTGGTGTATCTAACTTTGTAGTTAAGGAGTATAGGACTACCATGCTTATTAGAGACATGGATCTTGCTAGGTTAATGATTCATGCTCAGCAGATTGAGGTATACAGTTGAAGAAAAGAGAGAGGGGAAATAAGAAGGCTAGAATAGGGTAGTTTAATGATCTCTTAGATAAAGGTTTCATAAGGCCTAGTGTTTCCTCCATATCATATGTCTCCCGCTGAGCTTAAAGAGTTAAAACAGCAGCTTAATGATCTCTTAGATAGGTTTTCTCCATATCATATGGCTCCCGCTGAGCTTAAAGAGTTGAATGAGCAGCTTAATGATCTCTTAGATAAAGGTTTCATAATGCCTAGTGTTTCTCCATGGGGGACTCCCATCCTATTCATGCGGAATAAAGATGGTTCTTTGCGAATGTTCATTGACAATCGTCAGTGAAATAAAGTCATAGTAAAAAATAAATATCCTCTTCTTAGAATTGATGACTTATTTGATCAACTCCAAGGTGTAAGTTAATTCTCTAAGATATACCTTAGATCCGGCTCAAGTCAACTTAAAGTACGAAAATATGATATTCAACACATAGCTTTTAGAACCTTTTATAGTCATTTTGAGTTTCTATTCATGTCCTTCGGGCTAATAAATGCCTTAGTAGCTTTCATAGACTTGATGAACAGAGTGTTTAAACAGTATCTAGTCATGTTTGTCATAGTCTTTATCAATGATATTGTTGTCTACTCTCGTAGTGAGGATGATCATTCAGACCATCTTAGAATTGTATTGCAAACTCTTATAGATCACCAGTTGTTCACCAAATTTAGCAAATATAAGTTTTCGCTAATGTCAGTAGCCTTCCTTGGTCATATTATTTCCAGTGATGGTATTAGAGTTGATCCTCAAAATACAAAAACAGTAATAAATTGGCTTAGTCCTATCTCTCCGTCAGACATTAGAAGTTTCTTGGGTTTAGCTAGCTATTACAGATGTTTTGTTGAGGGTTTTTCTTCTATTATGTCCCTATATCTATATTGACCCAGAAGAAAGTTAAGCTTCAGTGGTTAGATTTTTGTGAGAAGAGTTTTCAGGAGTTAAAGACTCAACTCACTTCAGCCCTAGTTTTAGCATTACCTGATGATACAGATGGTTTTGTGGTGTATTGTGATTCTTCTAGAGTCAGTTTGGATTATTTTTTGATGCAGAGAGGTAAGGTTATAGCCTACGCCTCTAGAAATCATAAGCCTCATGAAAAGAATTACCCAATCCATGATCTTAAGTTAGCTGCTATTATGTTTGCTTTGAAAACCTGGAGACATTATATTAATGAGGTACATGTTGATGTGTTAACGGATCATAAAAGCTAGCAGTATGTGTTTACCCAAAGGGAGTTGATGTTCGTCAGAGAAAGTGGTTAGAATTATTGAAGGATTGTGATATGAGTGTGTTGTATCATCCAGACAAGGCCAATATAGTGGCAAACGCCCTTAATAGGTTGTCTATAGGCAGTGTTGCTTACGTAGAGAATGATAAGAAAGAGTTAGTTTGGGAAGTTCAATGATTAGCTAGATTGGGTGTGAGATTGGTTGATTCAGCTGAAGAGAAATATTTTGGTTCAGAGTAGTTCCGAATCTTCCCTAGTTTTTGAAGTAAAAGAGAAGCAAGATAAGGATTCTAGTTTGTTCAAACTGAAGGAGTCAGTTAAAGACCAAAGAGTTGAAGATTTCTCACAAGAGGGAGATGGTATGTTGAGATACCAGAGTAGATTATGTGTTCCATGTGTTGATGATTTGAGGCAACCAATTATGGCAGAAGCGCATGGTGCACATTTTTTCATTCATCTGGGTGCTACCAAGATGGACCGCGACTTACAAGAAATCTATTGGTGGAGTGGTATGAAGAGAGATATAACAGAGTTTTTAGACAAGTATGCAACTTGTTAACAGGTTAAGGTAGAGCACCAAAAACTTGGTGGTACATTGCAAGAGTTTGGTATCCCTACTTAAAAATGGGAAGAGGTGAATATGGACTTTGTGACTGGACTACCCCATTCGTATCGTCAGTATGATTCGATTTGGGTTATTGTAGACAGACTGACTAAGTCAGAGTATTTCTTACCAGTTCACATGTCTTACACAACTGAAGATTATGCTAAGCAGTATATCAGAAAGTTGGTTAGATTGCATTGAGTTCCTTTTTCCATCATCTCAGATAGGGGTACTCAGTTTACCTCTTATTTTTGGAAAGCCTTTCAGAAGGGTCTTGGTACCCAAGCTCATCTTAGTTCAGCTTTTCATCCGCAGATAGATAGTCAGGCAGAAAGGACCATTCAGTCTCTAGAGGATATATTGAGCGCTTGTGTTCTTGATTTCAAAGGTAGTTTGGATGACCATTTGTCGTTGATTAAGTTTGCTTATAATAACAGTTACCATGCTAGTATTCAGATGGCTTCGTTTGAAGCTCTTTATATGTGGAGATGTAAATCGCCATTTGGTTGGTTCGAAGTAGGTGAGGCCGCTTTGATTGGGCCATACTTGGTATTTGTAGCCATGAAGAAAGTTCAGTTGATTAGAGAGAGATTGAAAGCAGCCCAGAGTCTTCAAAAATCTTATGCAAACGTAAAAAGAAGAGATCTTAAGTTCGAGATTGATGATCTTGTGTATTTGAAAGTTTTACCCATGAAAGGGGTGAAGAGATTTGACAAAAAGAGAAAGCTTAGTCCCCGATATGTAGGTCCCTTTCAGATTTTAGGTCGTGTTGGGAAGGTAGAGTATGAGCTTGAGCTATCCACAGATTTATCCTCAGTTCATCCAGTATTCCATATGTCCTTGTTGAAGAAGTGCATAGATGATTAAGTCGTTATAGTCCCTCTAGAAAGTACAGATATTCATAATAGCCTCTCATATGAAGAATTTCTTGTAGAGATTCTTGATCATCAGATCTGTAGACTAAGAAACAAAGAAGTTCCATTAGTCTAAGTTCTATGATGAGATCAGTCCATTGAGTGTGCTACTTCGGAAGCATAAGCAGATATGTATACCAAGTATTCTCATCTCTTCTCCATGAACTCAGATTCAGCTGAAGGTAATAGTCTTCCTTCATTCAGTTCTTTTCCAGTCTTATATTCAGCTATACAGTTATTTTCATGCAACCTCATGCACTCGTAGATCATATCAGTAGCTTAGTATGTTTTAGATTAAGTTATACAGTTTATTTCAATTGTGTATGATATCTTATAGCCTCAGATTCCTCAGTAATTTCAGCTTAAATAGCCATATTTGATGAGAATATTCCCAAGGGGGAGATATTATAATACCCCATACTTTTTCCTAGCTTAATTCGCTTCTAGAATGTCAAAGGTTAGCTTCAAAAATGAATACCTTTTTATGCATGTGTAATTTTTCAGATTTAGACCCTCCATTATGTAGAAAAATTGAATTAGCTTCTCATCGATACCAAATTTTCCTAAATTCGATACTCGGTTGAGATGTTATGGTACTTTTAGTCATGACAGTGTGCCATTTGAACAAGCACCACACGCGGTGAAGGCTTATTTTGCAATCATCAAATTCCAGTGACCACCGCAATAAGCTCACATCGTGGAAAGATCCAATTTCCCATTTGTCACTTTCCAGTAGGCCAACGCGATAGTACCGCATCGCGATGATGGCCTAAATAGAATTCTAATAGAGTACTACGATTGGCCTACGTCGTAGAGAAATTCCAGTTCCAAATTGTCAAAATCTAATGGGGCAATGCGATAGCTCCGCATCATGGAGGTCCCTAATTTCTCAGTCATCGATTTCCAGTGAGCCACCACGACGATAGTGGCGCGTTGCGATGGCATGTAAAATTAAAATTTTTGTTCCCTTTTTCCAGTTCTGATTTAAGTTTAAAAAGGGGCACTTTGGTCAATTCCCAAGCCCCCAATTCGTTTAAAACACAAGATTGATCCTATTCTAAGCACTTTATGCTTATTTTCATCCATTTTCTCTCAAAGAAAAACCCTAGAGCTCAAAGCTTACTCTTCAAGAAATCAAATTCCTCCATTATTTCTCCGAGAAAGCTCTAAATTGAGGATTCCCAAATCAAGATAATCAAGAATTCATCTTCAAGAACTCAAATAGGAATCAAAAGTTCAAGTTTCTCCATGTAATCATCCATTAAGGTATGTGGGATTTATGAACAAGGATCCTCTTTCATCCTTGTTCCCAAAACCAAGTTTTTATATCAAATTTTTATGATTTTGAATGATAATATATGAAATTTAAATTAGGGTTCATATCCACTAGTGCTAATTGCAAGATTATGAGATTTCAAGTGTTTAAAAAGTTGAATTGCATGTCTATTTTCATAATTTCATACCTATTACAGTAAATTTCAGATTTTGAGTTGAATTATCATTGTTTTCATTACCAAGCACGATTATTATGATGTTTTGACATGATATTGATGCATGGGTTACCATCGCAAGATTTAATATTATTATTTCAAGAATAATTATGCTTTAAGCATCAGCTATCAGTTTATTCTTTGATTTTCATTAAAGATTTGATCTTTTGACCCTCAGATAAGATTTGGAATCCACTTTACAGATTTACAATAGATTACAGAAATTAGATTAGCTTTGCTTACAAATTTAATCAGATAAATGCATAATTGGTTTCAGAATAAACCCTTATGCTAGTTTTAAAGTAGATTTCCAACAAAATGAGCATACAGATTAAAGGGAGTAGTATTTATCACCGAGCGAGAAGTGTGGGATTAGTGTGCCCTAACTTCCATAGAACTATGTAGCCAACGTAGGTACAGATTATCAGATTATTCCCATTTCTATATGGATGACAAATATAGATGTGATCACTTAGCTCAGGTTATACTTCTTAGAGTATAACACCTCGCCCCATCGTGAGGTTTTACCCATAGGGGAACAAGACGTTGGAATCCATGTTAGTTCTCATGGTTTATGTCGGTTAGAAGCACCTCCCTTACAGATAAGATTTTGAAAAAGTATTTCCCTTGCAGAACCATTTTTAAGATAATTTCCTAATAGAAAAGAATAATAGAAAAGCTTTTAGAAAAATAAATGTAAAGGCTCACAAATTTTACTCAGATTATGCTTTACAGAAAGATATTAGCTTCAGTTTCAGCTTTTAAATTTTAAATTCAGAAGTGAGCTCTTCCTATACTTAGACAATATGATTTACAGACAGAATACAAGCACAGCTTTCAGAACTAAATGTTATGACTCACTAGATTTATAAAGTATGATTTGCTTCTTATTATTATAGATTTCAATTTTCAGGTAATCCAGCTTATGTAAGTTATTTACATTTAGCATGCATTATTTTAAAAACTATGATGATGGTTGATATTATGTTTCACGTATGCATTCACCCCCATATACTTAGTACATCCTCAAAGTACTGATCCATATATACGTCTATGTACTACATTGTCTCATAATATAGGTTTAGGTGCTCAGTTTTCTCAGCGAAAGTGATTTTGAGTATCTCCATCTACATCCTGATAGTTGGTGAGTCCTCATAGTTTAGGGACATAGTTATTAAGATTTTCAGCCTATCAGTATTAGATGATTTAGTATTTTCAGACAGTTCAAGTTAGTTGGGGTTTTGTCCCAGTTGCTCTCTATTTATTAATAGTAGAGGCTTGTCAGGCTGCTAGATTTGATTCAAAATTAAATTATTTGGTTTTCAGAGATTATAGTTAGATTATTCTTAGCTATTTCAGACATTTTTTCGTATATAGTATGACTCTTATGTCTATGTTTCCTTTATTATAAGATTCAGACCTAGTAACAGCAAACAGTGTTAGATTAAGTTTACTCATAGTCTTGAGCACCGTGTGACATCTTGGAACCAGGTTTTAGGGCATTACATATGTTCCACCAGGCAGTAGGAATAGTGAATCAAGGGTGTAAGCAATATTGTCCAAGTCGGTCAAGGATCAGGAAAGTTAGGAAACTTGCCTTAAAGGGATTAAGGTAGATATTTTAGGTTTGATCTCAAAGGTAGAATCACATGCTACTGCGATCAAATATTTTTTATAAATAATTTGATCAAATGTCAACAACCTTAAATCAGAGGCATCCAGGTACCCTTCCAAGCAATATAGTGTAAAATCCTAAGAACGACGATCACTGTCGTTCTATCGCCACTCAAAGTGGTTAGACAACTATTGACCCCCCCCCCCCCACGCCCCTATTTGATGAGTAAAAAAATACTAGAATTGATGCCGATGAGACACCTAAAGTGGAGTCAGAGGAGGTGATGACTAATTCTAAGTCATTAAAACTGTCGATGGATGTTGGCGAAGAAGCTGCTAAGTATAAAGGTAAAGGTAAGGAAGATGAGTTGGTGTTGAAGAATATTTCATATCCTCTCCCACCTTTTACTTAGCGTCTGAAGAAGAAGCATACTGAAGGGAAGTAGCAAAAAATTTTGCCTATGCTGAAGGAATTATCTGTTAACATTCCTCTTGTAGAGGCTTTGAAAAAATTTTGGGTTATGCAAAGTTTATAAAATATTTGTTCACGAATCAGATAGTGAGTTTTGAGCCCGCTAATAATGTGCACCATTGTAGGGTTACTTCTTCCAAATTGTTAGTTGAGAATTAGGATGACCTTAGAGCTTTCACTGTTCCATGCATTATTGGGTCCTTCAAATTTACTCGGGCTTTATGTGACTTGGGAGCCAGCATAAATCTGATGCCACTGGTAATGTATAAGTAATTGGGGTTGGGGCACTCAAAACAACATCGATGAGATTATTGATGGTCGATCGCACAGTAAAGAGGTTAGTTGGTTCTCTTTGTGGCGTGTTAGTGAAAGTGACATCCTTCATCTTCCCAGTTGATTTCATTAATATTGACTGTGAGGTGGACTTCTAAGTCCTATCATATTTGCTAGACCCTTCCTAGCTACGAGTAGGGCATTGGTTGATATGAAGTTGGGATAGATGAAGTTCAAGATCAATGATGAGCAAGTGATCTTTAATATGTGTCAGTCGATGCAGCAACCTGATGATATGCAAGTGGTGTCTGTGATAGACACTATTGATGATGATGTTAATGTAGTGACTGTGCCCATTGAAGAGAGGCTTGGGGTTGAGGCATTAGCAGCTTTGATCATTAACTTCGATAGAGATGGTCTTGATGAATATGATGAGATGGTGGGCGTATTGTATGGTATAGGTTCTTATAGCTATGCTCCAAAAAATCTTGATCTTGATCTGAAAAATAAAACCACTCTTTCATCACGACCACCTATTAAGGAGCCACTGATCTTGGAATTCAATACCCTCCCATCTCACTTTTGATATGCATTTTTGAGAGCTGACAATACCTTTTCGGTGATTATTATAGCTGACTTAGTGGAGACATAGGTAGAGTTTTTGATATCATTGTTGTAAAAATTCTGGACCATTGTAGATATTGTGGGGATTCCACCAGGTATATATACCCATAAGATAAAGCTTGATCCAGATAGTGTTCCCAACATTGAGCATCAGTGGAGATTGAATCCTCTTATATAGGAGGTTGTGAAGAAAGAAACTATCAAATGGTTAGATGATGGAGTGGTTTACCCCATTGTAGATAGCAAGTGGGTTAGCCCGATTCAATGTGTTCCTAAAAAGGGTGAAATTACAGTGGTTCTTAGTGAGCGGAATGAATTTGTACCTATGGGATTGGTTACTGGTTAGAGAGTCTGTATAGATTATAAAAAGCTATACACTTAGACTCAAAAGGACCATTTCCCTATGCTATTAATGGATCAGATGTTGGATACACTTGCAGGTAGGAGTTGGTACTATTTTCTTAATGGGTATTCAGGAAATAATCAGACCACTATTTCTCCTAAAGACCATGAAAATACGATTCTTACCCGCCTCTACGAGACTTTTGCATCTAAAAAATGTCATTCAGATTGTGCAACACTCCCACCACCTTTTAGAGATGCATGATGTCAATATTTTCTGACATGGTGGAAGATACCATTGAGGTGTTGATGGATGACTTTTCTATAGTTGGAGACTCTTTTGATGACTTTTTGGCCCATTAGGGCAATTCACTACGTATATGTGAGGAATGCAACTTGGTCTTGAATTAGGAAAATTGTCATTTTATGGTTAAAAAGGTATTGTTCTCAAGCACAAGATCTTAAAATGGGGTATTGAGGTATATAAAGCAAATATTGAAGTATTGAAAAGCTACCACCACCATCTCAGTGAAAGGTATTCAAAGTTTTTTGGGTCATGCTAGTTTTTACATGTGATTCATCAAGGACTTCTCGAAGATTGATAGTCGTCTATTCAATCTTTTAGACAAAGAGGTGAAATTTATATTCAATTATGTGTGTCTTAAGGCCTTTGAGTTTCTAAAGGAGCGTTTGGTGCTAGTCCCTATTATTGTCTCCTTTGATTGGTCTTTACCATTTGAGGTCATGTGTAATGCTAGTGGAGTGGACTTAGATGTTGTCCTAGGACAAATGAGAGAGAATATCCTTCAACAAATTTATTATGCCAGCAAGGCATTGAACCCCACACAAAAGAACTATATAGTTACTGAGAAAGAGTTGCTTACGGTGGTTTTTGTCATTGAGAAATTTTGTTCCTATTTGATTAGGACCAAATTCATAGTTCATATCGATCATGTAACTTTGAGGTATCTGATGTTGAAAAAGGATGCCAAATCATGATTGATTCGTTGGGTCCTCTTTCTACAAGAATTTGAATTCAAGGTGAAGGACCAAAAAGGCACTGAAAACCAAGTTGCAGATCACTTGTCTAGGCTTGAGGAAGAGGCAATACGGAAGGTAAGGAGTGAAATTGACATAGATGATACTTTTTCAGATGACCGAATCTTGGTAATATGTCAAAACTTAATCCCCTGGTTTTCTGATTTTGCCAACTAATTGGCAAGTGATCTTATTCCAGAAGACTTATCCTTCCAACAGCGCTAGGGGTCGTTTGGTGTGAGGTACTAAAACATATAATCCCGGGATAAAAAATTTTATGCATTGTTTGGTTGTCAATATTCGGAATAACTTATCCCGGGACTAATAAATAGTACCGGGATGTTATCCCACACATGTGGTGGGATAACAACCCCAACACAATTTATCCTTGGGATAAACTATAAAATGATAAAGTTACCTATCAAATTCTTTGATCATCACTTTATATATATATATATATATATATATATATATTACTTTAATTTACTTTTTTAATATACAATATAAGGTATTTGTATAACGAGATAGGTTAGATTTTAATGCGAATGAATATGAAACCTATCATATGAAATTCAAATTTTTGGATGAGATGAAAAAATAAAGTACAAAATTTTGTGTATAATATTTTGTTGTTTCTAAAACAAGTTTTTCATCATTTTTATTTTACTTTTTCTACCAATTTACTCAAATAATTTTACCTAAAAATCAAAAAAAAAAAAAATCTAACTACTACACGATTCATCGTTATATATGTTTTGGAGAAAGTAAAAATTTCAAACTTACAAATAAAGAGAAAAATCATATGAATCAATTAAATAATTTTTTATGTTGAGTAATGGAGAATCTAGCTAGTTGTTATTTTAAAATATTTTTCAAAACTATAGCTAATAACATTTTTTCAAATGATTTTACTGATGTGTGTGTGTGTATATATATATATTACTCTACTTTACTTTACTACTATATATAAGAGAGAATGTGAAATTTTAGTGATCCTCGCATCAAATTTTTTTTTTCTTTTCATTTTATCCCTAATTTAAATTTTAATTACTCTATAAATTTTAATTCATTTTGATAAATTTGAACAATTATATGAGCTTATTAAATGCTACAAAAGTGATGAGTAATGGAAAAATAATAGTGACACCATAAAAACTATTTATACAATCAAGTTCAAAATTGATGCAAGGATTTATTGTCTTTCTATTTTGTAGAAATATTTATTAATCGTACTTTAGATTTTTATTTTTCCTAACAAATTTATCATGGACATAAATTTTTATTTTTCCTAACAAATTTATCATGGACAAGTTATTAAAGTATGTTGGCATTCCCTTTCTAACTAAATACATGTTTAATTATTAAATTAAAAAATATTTTTATATTTAGCTAAAAAGATTTGAAAATTTAATTTTTACAAAAATATAATTTGATTCTCCAAATATTAATGATACTAAATAATGAAAAATGAGAGTAATTCTTTTTCACATTTTTTTATGATGAATTTTTTTAACAAAAAATGATATTATCAATATTTTATGGAATTTAGAACAAAATAAGTAATTTAGCATGAAATATTAGAGCTTCATACACATTTAAGAAATATTTTATTTATGAATATATTATACGTAAAATTTATTTGAACAATTATTATGTTTATTTATATATTTTAATTTCTCTAAAACAATAATAAAAATGTCGACTCCATTGTTAAATTAAATAGTTTTTTAATCACTTGAAAATTGATATTGTATATATCAATAAAAATGAATTTTAATAGTGTATATTATATGAGTGATGTGTTTAAATGAAGTGACATAAACAACAAATCCTCTTTTACTTGAACAAACTTAAGTTGGAAGTTTTTATTTCAAACTAAAATAAAGATGTCCTAAGATTTTTTTAAACACACACGGCATAATCCTGGGAAGGCACACACAAAAAAGATTAAAGCTAAATAAGATAAAAAATTTATTTTTAAAATACCGCGAATGTGTTATTTTGAATCCAACCCCTTGAACACTCATGTTTTAGAGGTTATAGGACACGTAACAACTTGTAGGGGAACCTAACGAGTCGTTATGTGACTTGTAACCACTGGTAACATGGATACAAAAGGATGTTGATATTCTATTAACATAACAACTTATGCCACGAGTGATTGTCTCACTATACGACTCGTTATGAGGATTCGTAATGACTGAGAAAGGATACTTCACTAAGAAATTATTTCAGGTCAGGCAACGAGTGTTAGTGATGAGTCGGTGTTTTACATAATGACTCGTTAGGAGAACTCGTTACCTGACTAGTGAATAATAATTACACACCTTCCCACCTAATGAGTATCATAATGACTTGTTACCTAAGGTAACAATCGTACCTTCACTCATTAGGTACCCAGACCCTGCAACACCTGCACTTATTTTTCTTGTTTTCTTTTCTTTTCCTAGGATTTACTAGCATGTATGGTTCAATAGGTACTAATGGCTCCCAAGATGGACTTCACAAAGAAGCAAACTCCCAAGAAGCCAGACCGTCCCTCCAATCATTACCTCATGAACGAGGATACTGATGAGTCTAGTGACACAGTTGAAGAATACCTATTGAGGGAATATTACGCCAAGAAAAAAGTTATCTCAAGAAGCCAAAGCAGTAGAAGATTAAAAGATACCACCAACTTCAAAGCCTAGGATGAAGAATCCTAGCATATCACCACCCCACTCATCGTCCCAGTATGAAGAGGACGGTGAAGATAAGGATAAGAAAAATTCTGGACCCAAGGATAAAGATGATGAGGGAGAAAATGGTTCTGAGAATGAGGAGTACGAGAATAAAGAGAAGAGTGAGAGAGAGTCGAGTGACACCACCATTGAAGTACACCCTCCTCCACCACCATGTCATGACCGAACCAGGGCCTGACTATGATGAGTATCTCATGCCCCATATGGACCGGATATCACCCCTACACCTAACCTAACCAAATACAATATTCCCTAAGGTCGGATAGATTCCTAACATATAAAAAGATAGCATGCAATAAGCTTAAGGGAATTAAAAACAAGTCCATAACCAACGACAGGCCAACACCAGCCAATATCCATAGTAGTCCAAACAAAGCCTTTTAACAATGAGCCAAAACTGAATATAAATAAAGTGTTGGAACATACCCCCGACTCTAGCCAAAAGTAAGTCTAAGCAGGCTAAGACATAACAGACAAAAATATGAAATAGAGAATTCCAATGTATAAAAGTTAACCACTTCAATGTCAACTCATGAGTTGATCCCGAATCCTAATCACCAAGCAGGAGGAGTAGACGTTTGACCAATTCCTGCATCGCATGCGGATACAACGTCCTAAAATGGTTAGCGGTTGGAGCACTAACATGAAACTCTGGGAAAAAGATAACATAATGTAATAATCAACAATTTAAAATCATTCAAAACAAATGCACACAATCAAATGCATATACATGTATATACTTCACATGTCGTGAGAAGGAATAAGGATAAACATGCACTTTGAAACTTTAACCTGGATTATGTAGCTCAACCGTCATATAATAATACCAATGGGCTATACGGTCCCCAACTCTCACCCCCTGGTCGGTCCCCACTACATGTAGCCGCACGAGCCGTAGAATAATCTCATATATATGCACGGGGACTCAAACCTCCTAACCATATACCGAGGTGACTTAAGAACCGGATTATGTAATGATTATAGGGGAGTCGAACCTCCCTAATCATGAAATAATAATGAGGGAGACTCAAACATCCTGGTCACTTTGACCCCCACGTCAGCAAATACGGTTTCTAGTATCAGTCACTCAGACCACCACTTTCACGACTCAGCTACACAACCCTTATTAGAACCCAATTAAAATAATTACCAAACATTCTAATTCATTAAACCACATTCCATATTAAGGCATACATTATTGGTATTGTCATACCAGCTATACATGCACGGTAATAACAATATGCTAAAACAATTTTCATTAAGTTGAGAGAAAAACTTCCTTTGTTCATTAATATAAGGTGAAGGGGGGGAACCGACTCCCTTTGTTCATTAAATCATGCCATTGTATTTCAAAAACCTTTTTATATCATTCAATAGTTCAAGACTAGTTTAATTTTACAAATTCCCACTATGCTCGGAATCTAAAAGACAAGCTCTGAAATTAGCCAAACGGTGAATATCTTTCACCAAATCCCCTTTTTTGTCATCTAAATGAGACAAGCTTCCAATAGACAACCTGCTAAGAGCATAAGCAACCATGTTAGCTCTACCTGGATAATAGTGGAGACTCAAGTCATAGTCCATTAGCAACTCAAGCCACCTGATTTGCCTGAGATTTTTTAAGGTGGACACATATTACAGGCTCTTATGATCATAATAAATATCAACATGGACCCCATAAAAATAGTGCCGCAAAATCTTTAATGCAAACAGCACAACTTATAATTTCAAATCATGAGTTGGATAATTCTTCTCATGAACTTTTAGCTGCCTAGAAGCATAAGCTAACATCTTTCCATGTTACATCAACATGAAACCCAGTCCCACCCGAGATGCATCACAATAGACAACGAATCCATTGGTGCCTTCACATAGAGTCAAGATCGGAGCCAAAGTTAACTTATCCTTCAGCTTCTCGAAACTAGGCTCAAAAGTGTCAGACCATAAAAATTTTACCTTCTGTTTATTCAACTTTGTCAACGAGGCCACAATAAAAGAGAAACTCTCCATGAACCTTCTATAGTAACGGACTAAAACTAAGAAGCTCTAAATATCGAATGGAGTCGTGGGACTTGGCCACTTCTAAACCACCGAGACCTTCTGTGGATCCACTATGATCCATTCACTAGAAACAACATGACCCAGATATGTCATAGCATTTTACCAGAACTCACACTTAGAGAACTTTGCACACAACCACTGATCCTTTAGGGTCTGCAACACAAGGCGGAGGTGATCAGCATGATTTGCCTCACTTTTGAAATACACCAAAATATCATCAACAAAGACAATGACAAATAATTCCAAGAACCAATGAAAAACCTAATTCATAAGATCTATAAATGCGGCCAGGGCATTGGTCAAACCAAAGGACATCACCGAAAATTCAAAATGATCATACAACGTTTAAAAAGTAGTCTTAGGGATATTCAACTCCATAATCTTTAACTGATGGTACCGATATCGAAGATCAATCTTGGAAAAGAATTTAGCACCCTGAAGTTGATCAAAGAGATCATCAATCCTCGAAAGTAGATACTTATTGTTCACAATTACTTTATTCAGTCGGTGGTAATCAATACACATCTGAAGGGAACTATTCTTCTTACGCACGAATAGAATAGAGATACACTAGGACAGATAAAACCCTTATCCAGAAGGTTTTTCAATTGCTTCTTAAACCCCTTCAACTCAGCTGGAGCCATTCAATACGGGGTGATAGAGATAGGACAAGTGTCCGAGACAATATCAATCCCAAAATCAATTTACCTATGGGGAGAAACACCAGGAAGATCATGAGGGAACACCTGTGGAAATTCACAAACCACAGGGATGGTTTGCAAAGAAGGACCTTCATTTCTAAAATCCTTAACATGCACTAAGTGATAGAGGTACACTTTGGAAACTAATTTTCAGGCTCTAAGATACGAGATAAACTTCTCCCCAGGCACTAGGGAACTACCTTCCCATTAGATTACTGGCTTATTTGGGAAATAGAAATTGACCCTTCGAGTCCAATAATCAAGAGACGCATAGTACGATGCAACCAATCCATTCCTAAAATCACATCAAAATCTGACATATCTAACTTTATCAGATCCACCAAGGTCTCTCTACCATAGACCTACATCAAATAACCCCTATAGACCCTTCTAGTCATAATGGAGTCACCCACCAGGGTGGACAAATAAAAAGGATTCAAAATACACTCACGATCAAAACCAAAATAGATAGCCACATAAGGGATCAGATAATAGAGTATAGACTCTAGATTTAGTAGAAAATATATATCACAAAAAGAGAGTTTAAGCATACCAGTAACAACATAGGGGGATGCCTTAGAATCCTGGCGAGTGGTAAGAGCGTACAAACAGTTTTGACCAGCACCGAAGCTTGAAGTTGAAGTAGCACCCTTTGGTGCAATAAGAGTATTGTTCTCTCTAGAAGAAACCTTAGAAAGATAATCCCTCTGCAAATGAATAATCTAACCATATTTGAAGCATTTGTTCCTCCTTTCTTCGTAAAAACCACGATGCACCTGACCACAAAATCTATAAGAAAGATATGACGGAGATGACTAAGCCCCACTAGCCTACGATGGGGCTCCTTGTGTTCTAGAAATACTATCATACTTAGAACGACGGTCACCCAACGACTTTATATAAGGAGCACTAGTCGTAGAGTAGGAACCAAAATTGCCTCACCTTTTTTAGACCACTTTCCACTATCTCTGCCACTTTACTGCTGACCTCCGCCCTAATCTGAATAGTAAAACTTCTTATTCGCCTCTTACTTATCTCCGCTTGCTTCTTCTTTACTTTCTCAACTTGTTATATATACACCACAAGTCAAGAAATATCCATGTCCTTGTTTAAAAAGACATCCTTACTCTCCAGAATCAAGTCTTGGGACAACTCATAAGTAAACTTCCTCTTTCTAACTCTCATGCTAGACACCAACTCAGGAGCATATTAGGAAAACTGATGGAACTTAAATATATATTCCTTGACTAATATCCTTCCTTGCTTCATATTTACGAATTTCTCCATCTTCGTCTTCCTCAACTCCTGAGGAAAGAAATGGTCAAGCAAAGCACTAGAAAAATTATCCCATAAAACGGGCGCATCTTCATCACCCCTTGACTGGTCCCTCTCCTTATACCATTGGTACGCTACATCTTTCAATTGGTAAGTAGTGAACTCTACACCCTCTATATTAGTAGCATGCATAACACGGAAGATCTTTTCTATCTCAATAATAAAGTTTTGAGGATATTTCTCAACTGTAGAGTTAATAAAAATAGGAGGACTCAACCTCAAGAATTGGCCAAACCTAGTGGCCTCAGAAGATGGAGCAACAGAAGCATCATGCTCAGTCTGGGAGGCCACCAACTAGGTGAGTAAATGAATCTACTAGCAAAACTCAGCATTAGACATATCATCCCAAGATTCTTAAGGAGAGATAGGGGGAATCAGTGTACCTCCCTTAAGGTAATCAAAAGCAGTGACCCTAGACCAGGTCTGAACTCCAAGAGTTTGATAAGCTCCATCCATATTATCATCTAATGAGACAAAAAAGTTTTTGCAATCATCAAATCTTTTAGGAGACATGATCTAAAAAATGAGCACGCAGGGATTAGTGAAGATTCAATACCTTAGACTCTATCGCTTGAAATAGAACGATAATAAAGAGAAATATTCCTAAATGTCTTGTAACCTCTCTCATTTACGTATGGTGTGCTAAAAAACCATAAATGAGACTCTACTTAACATGGCATTGTTGGACACCTGATGACACCAAACCTAGTGCTTTGATACTATCTGTATCATGACCTGAACCAGGTCTGGCCGTGACGGGTATCTCAAGTCCCACTTGGACCATAGAATACCCCCTTTACCTAACCAAACCAAACACAACATTTCCTATGGTCAGATGAATTCCAAACACATCATAAGATAGCATGCAATAAGCTTAGGGAAATTCAAAATATATCCATAACCAAAATTCGATCAATCATCCAAACGACCGATGCACACCACCTAATATCCACAGCAATCCAAAGCCTTCTAACTATGAGCCAAAACTAAATATCAATAAAGTAATGGGGCATGCCTCCGACTATAGCCAAAAGTAAGTCTAAGAAGTCAAAGACATAAGAGACAAAAAAATGAAATGTAGAATTATGATGTATGTAAACTCACCACTTCAATGTCAACTCACGAGCTGATCCCAAATCCTAATTACTGAACAAGAAGAATAGATGTATGATAACGCTCAACTTACACATCAATTTAGTGCAAGACAGTCTTCGTCAATTTATTTACCCAACTTTGGAGTCAGGGTCAAATCCATAGGGAATAATGTGAGTGGCAATTAAACTAGTTTGAAACTAAAGCTACAAGTTAAATTTAAATAGATGATAAGAAAAGATAAAATGGGGTTTTTGATGATCAGCAAATAATTGTTGGTCACTTTAGTTTCAGTGTTTGTAATCAAGAGTTTATGGAAAACCAGAATTATGCTCACTATGGGTTTTAGTACTTGACAGATCCTAACAGTGATTCAAAATTCTCAAAGTAGGTAGGACAACAGATTATCTTTATCGAAGTTATGTCTAAATGTCTCTCGACCTACTTAAGCATTTAATTACCTAATCCTCTAGAACTTAGGGAATGCATATTTACTAACCAAATTCACCTCAAGTTAATCAACCTTGTTACAACGTCAATTATTAAATGGAAGTTTAGTGTTTCCAAGTCCCTGTCAATAATTCACTTCCTACTATATTTGATTTCTTATCTCAGGAAAATCAAAGCAGGTGTTATCCATCATTTGCAATCAATAGACAATAATTAAAATCTCAGAATTATCAAGGACTCCTATTACCTTTAGAATCTTAAACACATAGCATCTTACCAAGACTTAACCCATAGATCCCATAATTTGTGTTAAAGAGATTTAGCCACTCATAATGTAATAAGCGAAACCACTAGATGTATTCATAATTTGAAAGATGAACTTACCATAAGATGAATAGTAACTAGTGATTCTCAGATTAGATCACAATAGAAATCCCAAAATATTGATGAAAATCTCTTCAAAGTTAATTGTTTTTCAAGCCAAGAAACTAGAGAGAAAAATAACAAAATACGTGTGTCCCAAAATAGGTTCCCCCTTTTAGAAAACCCTAAACTATTCTTTAAATAGTTCACCCTAATTATGGAAACAAATCATAGAGTATATCAATTTCTCAAATTAAGTGACGACATTCGTGACACCTTATCAGGAGTCTGATGACTTATCATAAATGTTGTTAGCTCCTTTTTCAATTTTAGCACTCCTGCTTAAGGTTGATGATGAAACCTAAGGACTTATCAACTCTTTGATGACTTATCAAGAAATGTCATCACAACTTTCAGTTGAGGTCCATTCTTGGTCTAAGGTTAACGGTGTCTCTGATAACTTATCACAGGGCTGATGACTTATTAGGAATGTCGTCAGCCACACTTCTCTTTTATTTGCTTTATATTTCAACTTTTTTGCTTCCATCCTAGTTGGTTCTCTTGCATCTTGGCTTCTACTGCAAAATCAAAGATAAAATTATCAAAAACAACAAAAGTTTCTTAAGACCTTGCAATTATCCTCAATTAAAAGCCTCAAATGTGTTAGCATCTGCTCACACATCAACACCCTCAACTTAAAACAATTGCTTGTCCTTAAGCAACTCAAACATAACCAAGAGGATACAAAGTACATTCGGCAGTCAATCATTCATATTATCTCTAAACTATCTTTACCTTCTCCAAGGTCAATTAATTCCAAATCAACTGTGTATGCTACTGAAGAACAACAATAGGACACACAGTAATCAAGTTATGGCATCAATTCAGCAACAACAACCATGCATGTATCAAGCTTACACTATCCAAAGAAGTTAGCAACTAGCAACATAACCAGTGTGCCCTCACTACAAAAAGTCTTACTTCACTTGTATCAGACATTACATATGTAACCATGGGGACAGTCACCAGACACTTACTCTTAGAATGAAGTTCCAATCAATGTATGCCGAATACCATAGGCTTGCCCTTATTTTTATTACCAAGACTTTCAGACAGGTCATTTAGGATCACTATAGGTCTTCTCTTAGGCTTGTAATGTAGGCTAGGGGCTGATATGATACTTAATGATATTTAAAGTGACTAAGCCTCCTTGACACTACACTAGCTTTTGGGGTTTCACTTATTAGCCTTTTTCTATTCTTCTCTTTTCTTGATCACACATATTCAGGATGGGTGCGGTCTTTTTGACAATCATTTCTTTATTTTCACAACTTTTCTTTTCTTATTTATTTTCTCCGCACCCAGCTTTTTATTCTTTTCTTTTATTCTACTTTTCTTCATACTCATTTAGAATCGCACACCCCTATGGTAGCCACCCTCAACTTAGGCTTTTTTCCTAAGTTAAAGTGCACAATGTCCAAGGAGGACCAGGGCCAAAATAGGTTTATTATGATACAAATGGGAAGGTGATAGGTATAATAAAAAGAATAGGCATTCAGGCTAAATATCAGGATCAAGGGATACTATATACACATGGAAGGTCATTTAGGCTAAAAGTGGACTAATATCAACAACGACCTATGATCCTTTTCTAACCGCTATCCTATAACCAAGGCAAGACCAACTGGGCAAGTTCTGGATTTAACACACAATGAGAACTAGGTAGTTTCTCAGAAACAGATGGAACAAAGGTACATCACAAGCTACTACCCATTTGGTTCATGCAATTATTAGCAGTGATTATCATGTCACTAGTACTAATGCCATAACAAGACGCACAATGGTCACACATAAATGCATATCACACAGTTATAAAATAGACCATTATAGAGGTGTTTAAAAATCAACAAAAACATGTTAACTACCTAAGGTACTTATTTTCCCCCAGTTAATCACAACACATCACAAAACAAACATAATATGCCTAAACATGCCGACTTTACTAGGAATAAGACTCCAGGGAAAAGAGGCACGGAAACAAAAACTTCAAGAGGACATCAACACCCATAAGTAGCCCCACCCTCAACTTAAAATCATGCAATATCCCCAATGCATCAAACCATAACAAGAGAGTTAGAAACATACCTATGGAACCATAGGTGAAAAGATCTGATGTCAATCACTTAATATGAATACAAACAACAAAATACCTTGGGTTGCCTCCCAAGCAGCGCCTGATTTAATGTCTCAGCAGGACCCAACTCAACTTTTTTCTCTACCTTAAGGATATGAATTTCACCCTCAACTTAGAGTCCATCTTCTTTCCTCGATCATAAAGGGGTAGTACAAAAATAAAGAAGTCCAGTAATAAATTGAGTGTGGTAAACCACTCAGCCTTAAAGTGAGGTGTGTTTTTATGTTGCTTATCAAGTGTAAAATAAAGAATATAGGGTTCTTATTCCTCATCTTCACACTCTTCCACTATTTTAGATGATTCCACCGATAAGATATCATGTAAACATAATGTGGAAAAATGCTTCGAGTGAGGACCAACTAATTCTACTTCAAAATTTACATTATCTACTACACGCTCACTTTTATTCACCTTCTCAATGTCAGTCTCAAGTTCAAGATGACAATCGAGTGGTTACGATTCTTGAGTTTTCTCCTCAAATTGGCTAATGTCCTTCTTATATTCTTCTTTGTTTAGCTGCTGTAAACATGGTAGGAGTGGTAACTCCTTTAGCTCTGCCCACATCTGTTCTTGATTCTCTAAAATTCATTTCATATTTGTTTGCTTAAATCATAATAGCACACATATCTTCAGTATGATCACTTTGACCACTCGCCAAACACCAAGTTACAGTAAGTAGGACAGTATACGCATCATATTGTGAAGGTCCAGTCCATGCACTTCAAGGTAAATTTGGATAGCAAGCCTCTGAATATGGTCCCCCACTAATAACAAGATATTCAGAAGAATAGTCATCACTCAAAAAACCATCTATCCAGGCTAACATCTCAAGAAAGGTGTGATAAAAATAAAAGAAAATAAAAAATAAACTAAACAAATATTTACAAGTTTGAATTCAAGCAAGTAAACTAAAATTCCCAACCAACTCAATATAACAAATTGTTCCCCGACAACGGCGTTATTTTTTATAGCGCTCAACTTACATGTCAATTTAGGCAAGGCACTCGTCGTCAATATATTTACCCAATATTAGAGTCGGGGTCGAATCCACAGGGAACAATGTGAGTAGAAATTAAACTAGTTTGAAACAAAATATACAAGTTAAATTCAAACAGATGATATGAAAAGATAAAATGGGGGTTTTGATGATCAGCAAATAATTGTTGGTCACTTTAGTTTCAGTGTTTGTAATCAAAAGTTTATGGAAAACCAAAATTATATTCACTATAGGTTTTAGTACTTGACAGATGCTAACAGTGATTCAAGATTCTCACAGTAGGTAGGTAACAGATTAACTTTATCAAAGTTATGCCTAAATGTCTCTCGACCTACTTAAGCATTTAATTACCTAATCCTATCGGACTAAGAGAATTTATATTTACTAACCAAACTTCACCTCATGTTAATCAACCTTATTACAACGTCAATTATTAAATGGAAGTTTAGCGTTTCCAAGTCCCTGTCAATAATTCACTTCCTACTATATTTGATTTCTTATCTCAAGCAAATCAAAGCAAGTGCTATCTATCGTTTGCAACCAATAGACAATACTTAAAATATCAGAATTATCAAGGAGTCCTATTACCTTTAGAATCTTAAACACATAGCATCTTAGCAAGACTTAACCCATAGATCCCATAATTCAGGATAAAGAGATTTAGCCACTCATAATGTAATAAGCGAAACAACTAGATGTATTCATAATTTGAAAGATGAACTTACCATAAGATGAATAGTAACTAGTGATTCGCAAATTAGATCACAATAGAAATCCCAAAATATTGATGAAAATCTCTTCAAAGTAAATTGCTTTTCAAGCCAAGAAACTAGAGAGAAAAAAAAACAAAATACGTGTGTCCCAAAATAGGTTCCCCCTTTTAGAAAACCCTAAACTATGCTTTAAATAGTTCACCCTAATTATGGAAACAAAATCAGAGAGTTCAGCAATTTCTCAAATTAAGTGACGACATTCGTGACACCTTATCAGGAGCCTGACGACTTAACACAAATATCGCCAGGTCCTTCTTCAGTTTTAGCATTTCCTACTTAAGGTTGACAATAAAACCTGACGACTTATCAAATCTTTAACGACTTTTAAGGAAATGTCATCACAATTTTTAAATGAGGTTCATTCTTTGTCTAAGGTTGACGGTGTCTCTGATAACTTATCACAAGGATGATGACTTATCAGGAATGTCGTCATGAACTCCAGCTGAAAACCAATCTCTTTCTAAAGCTAATGATGAAGCTGATAACTTATCAGAGTGCTGACGACTTATTAGGAATGTCATCATCCACACTTCTCTTCTATTTGCTTTAGATTTCAACTTTTTTGCTTCTATCCTTGTTAGTTCTCTTGCATCTTGGCTTCTACTGCAAAATCAAAATCAAAGATAAAACGATCAAAAACGACAAAAATTGCTTAAGACCTTAAATTATCCTCACTTAAAAGCCTCAAATGAGTTAGCATCTGCTCACATATCAATGTATGACCAATTCCTGTATTGCGTAAGGATACAGAGTCCTAATACGATTAGCGGTTGAAGCGCTAGCATGAAACTAAGAGATAAGGAAATCATAATGTCATGATTAACAGTTTAAAATTATTCAAAACCAATGCACACAATCAAATACATATATATATACATATACTTCATATGTCTTGAGAGGGAATAAGACTAAAATATGCACTTTAAAACTTTAACCTAGATTGTGTAGCTCAACCGTCATATAATAGTACTCATGGGCTATATAGGCCCCCTCTCACCCCTTAGTCAGGCCCCATTGCATATGGTCACACAAACCAGAGAATAATCTCATATATATAAACGGGTGACTTGAATCTCCCAACTATATACCAAGGTGACTTAAGCACCCGATCATGTAATGATTTACGGGGGAATCAAACCTCCCTAATCATGAAATTATAATGAGTGGACCTCGAACCTCCTTGGTCAATTTGACCCCCACGTCGTTGAATGCGGTTTCTAGTATTGGTCACTCGGACCTCTACTTTCATGACTCAGCTACACAACTCTTATTAGAGCCCAATTAAAGCAAGTACCACACATTCATATTCATTGAATCACATTCCACATTAAGGCATACATTATTGGTATCGTCATACCAAATATACTTACAAGGTAATAACAACATGCCACAACAATTTCTATTAAGTTAGGGGACCAACTCTCTTTGTTCATTAATATGGGGAGGGGGGAACACCGACTCCATTTGTTCATTAAATCATACCATTATATTTCAAATACCTCTTTATATCATGCAATAGTTCAAGACTAGTTTAATTTTACAAATTCCTACATTTCTCATAATTAAAAACCAATTTCACATTATGGGGTTGGGGTCATAATCATTTCAAAAGGCACAAGTTAGGGAAATTAAAATTCCCTAATCCATTCACCCTACCCATGCACCCACAAGTTCAAAACCTTAATTAAAGCATGAAAATCATATGTAAACTATGAGAAACATTGTTTAGTTCATAAAAAGTCAAAAAAAAAAAAAACAACCATTGTTTCAAACCAACATAGAATCTCATGAAACAATGCTTTAAAACATGTGTTTTTTACAAACTAATAATAAGGGAAGAGTAACGTGCCTTAAACACCAAGAAATTTGAAGAGATATCCACCCTTGAGCCCTTAGATGACCAACTTCATGAAACACTATCTTGACTTGCTTAAGGGGATTTTTAGAGCCTTTCAGAGTGTTTGAAGAGTTACATGGATTGCTTCGAAGTGCTAAAGACACCCTAAAAGGATTATAAGATGTGGGGTTCTAATTAGGGTAAGAGGGGAAATGTCCACAATGCCTTTAACTTAAAAGATGATAAAGTGTCTCCCTTGACTATGAGTCAATCAATGAATCATCACCACGAGTTGTAACCAGGACAGTCTCAAGGAACCCCATACACTATTGACCTTAAAACTCACAAAAACCACTCATAATGAGACCCTACGACTCATAAGATCTAGTCGTAGTCAACACAAAACTCAATTGGGTAAACACTAGTCATCTTATGATATGCACCCAACGAGTTGTAACAAGACCTTATGGCTCATGGCGAGCCACTCTTACTCATAGCAAAACTTAGCCACTATATTTTTTATTTGGTTATGATTCCATCCCAACGACTCGTTATGAGTCTTTGTGACTCGTACCCTTAAGTCGTACCCAAGACAGAAACTTCACCACCCCTTATTGGATAATTTACGACTAAGGTCACCTAACCCATTAAGACATGTTATGACTCATCAGATGAGTCATTGCCACGATAGAAAGCTCAGGACTTAGATAATTTTTAAGGACCAAAAACCTGGGGCATTACATACCCCTCCTCTTAGGATCATTCGTCCTAAAATGATAGGACAAGGAGTTTATTAGAATGATTTTCACTCCACATACCTCTACTATTACCTTTAATAATGGTAGAAAACAAAGATAGCAAGCAAATCACAATTTCCTTAAAAAAGTTAGAAGTAAAGATGATGAGAAATACTCATACCTTAAGTACGATTATCTAGAATGGGAAACAGGTACAAGTACTTGGACTTCATGTCCTCCTCGGCTTCCCACACATCTTTCTCAACCTTTTGGTTGCTACGAAGAACCATTGTCGATGACATATCCTTGGTCTGCAATCGATGGACTTGCCGATCCAAAATATTAACTAGGACTTCCTCATAAGACAGGGAATTTGAGTACCCACCTCCTACTAAGAAACAACCATCGATGGATCACCCACAAACTTTCTCAACATCAAAACATGACACACTGGATGAATAGAGCTCAAACTAGAAGGCAACTCCAATTTGGAGGCAACATTACCAATCTTCTTCAAAACCAAGTACGGATCAACATAATGGGGACTGAACTTTCCCTTCTTCCTGAACTGTATCACTCCCTACAACTTCTTACCAAACTGCATCACTTCTTTTATGGGAGACACCTTTAAGAACACCCAATCACCAACACTGAATTACAACTCCTTTTTTCTCACATCCGTGTAGTACTTTTTACGACTTTGGGCGGCCTTAAGTATACCCTAAATCACCTTTACCTTCTCCATATCTTGGTGAACCAAATCAAAACAAAATAACTTTTTCTCACCAACCTCAAAAAACCTAATGGGAGATCTATACCTCTTATAAAATAAGGCCTTAAATGAAGCCATACCAATGTTAGAGTGATAACTATTGTCTTAGGCAAATTTTATGAGACTCGAATTGTCAACCCAACTACGACTAAAGACAAAAACACAAGACCAAAGAATATCTTCCAAGACCTAAATTATTCTTTCTACTTTCCCATCTGTCTACAGGTGGAAAATGGTACTAAGGGTCACCTTAGTCCCCAAACCTTAATGAAAAGACCTCCAAAAGTGAGATAAGAACTGAGTACCTCATCAGATATAATGAAAATCAGAGTACCATGCAACTTTAAAATCTCCTTAATGAACAGCTTGGCATAATCATCAGATGAGAATTTTTTCCTCACTAGCACAAAGTGAGAAGACTTAGTTATCTTATCTACGTTGACCCAAATTGAATCAAATTATTGGTGAGACCGTGGAAAACCGGTAACAAAATCCATATTAATCACTTCCTACTTCTACACTGGTAACTCAATTTCTTAAGATAACCCATCGGGCCTTAAGTGTTCAACCTTTACTTGTTGACACACCGTGCACTTAGCCACAAAACTAGCCACATCCCGCTTCATATTATTCAACCAATAAATCTCTTTAATATCATGATACATTTTTGTCAAACTAGGATGAATAGTGTAATGCGACTTATGAGGTTTGGCCAAAATTCTACCTCGCAACTCATCGACATTGAGAACACAAAATCTACCTTGGTACCTTAAGATACCATCACCACTGATCTCGAAAATTATCACTTTTTATCTAACCACATCATTCTTGGTTTGTATCAAGATAGGATCCAAGATCTATTTCTCCTTCACTTCAGCACTAAGAGATTATTTTGCCACCTATTGAAAAATCACACCACCATGCTTAAAATCTAATAAAAAAAACTCTAAGATTAGTCAAATGGTGAATATCCTTCACCAAATCTCATTTCTCCTTATCCACATGAGATAATCTTTCTATGAATAACTCGCTAAGAGCATCAGCAACCACGTTAGCTTATCCTGGGTGATAGTGGAGACTCATGTCATAGTCCTTTAACAACTCAAGCCACCTCTTTTGCCTGATATTTAATTTTTTTTGGGTAAACACGTATAGCAAGCTCTTATGATTAGAATAAATATCAATATGGATCTCATTAAAATAGTGTTGCTAGATCTTTAATGCAAACACCATAGCTAGTAATTCCAAATCATGAGTTGGATAGTTCTTCTCATGAACTTTCAGCCTCCTAGAAGAATAAGCAACCACCTTGCCATGCTGCATCAACACACAGCATAGTCCCACTCGGGTGCATCATAATAGGCAACAAATCCATTTGTGCCTTCAGGCTAAGCTAAGGTTAGAGCTAGAGTCAAATTATTCTTCAGCTTATCAAAACTACCCTCACAACCGTTAGACCAAAAAAATTTCACTTTTTTATAATTCAACTTAGTCAACGGGGCCCAATAGAAGAGAAACTCTCTATGAACCTTCTATAGTAACTGGCTAAACCCACGAAGCTCTAAATATCGGATGGAATTGTGGGTCTAGGCCACTTTATAACCACCGCAACCTTCTATGGATCCACCATGATCCCTTCACTAGAAACATGACCTAGATATCTCACAATATTCAACTAGAACTCACATTAATAGAGCTTTGCATACAACCGTTGATCCTTTATGGTCTGCAATACAAGGAAGAGGTGATCTCCATAATCCACCTCACGTTTGGAATAGACATTGATAAAGACAATGACAAACATGCCAAAGAACTAACAAAAAACCAAATTTATAAGATCCATAAACATGGTCGGGGTATTGGTCAAACCAATGGACATCACCAAAAACTCAAAATGACCATACCGCATTCAAAAGTCAGTCTTAGGGATATCCGCCTCCCTAATCTTTAACTGATAGTACCCAAACCAAAGATTAATCTTAGTAAAGAATTTAGCACCCTGAAGTTGATAAAAAAGATCATCAATCCTCAAAAGTAGATACTTATTCTTCATGATTACTTTATGTAGTTGGTGGTAATCAATACAAATCTAAAAGGAACCATCCTTCTTACATATGAAGAGAACAGGAGTACCCCATGGACACATGATAGGATGGATAAAACCCTTATCTAAAAGGTATTTTAACTACTCTTTAAGATCTTTCAACTCAAATAATTAAGGAACCCATTGGAAACTAATTTTCGAGAAATAAGATAAAAGATAAACTTTCCCTTAGGCACTAGGTAACTACCTTCCCATTCAAATACCAACTCATTAGAGAAATGGAAACTAACCCTACAGGTTCGACAATCAAGAGATGCATAACACGAATGCAACTAATCCATTCCCAAAATCACTTCAAAGCCTATCATATCTAACTCTACCAGATCCACCAAGGTCTCTCTACCATAGACCGGAATCACACAACCCCTATAGACCATTCAAGCCATAATGGAGTCACCCATCGAGGTGGACAAAGAACAAAGATTCAGAATACACTCAGGATCAAAACCAAAATGGATAGCCACATAAGGGGTCACATAAGAGAGAGTAGACCCTAGATCAAGTAGATAATATATATCATGGAAAAGAGTTTAAGAATACCAGTAACAATATCAGGGAAAGCCTCAGAATCATGGCGAGTGGCAAGAGCATACAAATGATTTTGTCCAGCGCCGAAGCCAAAAGCAGAGGTAGCACCCTTTGGTGCAAGAGTGGATAAAGTAGAAATAGGAATTTTATTTTCTCTAGAAGCAACCTTAGAAGGACAATCCCTCTGCAGATGACCAATCTGACCATATTTGAAGCATTTTTTCCACCCTTCATCATAAAAACCACAATGCACCTTACCATAAAATCTACAAGGAGGATATGACAGAGCTAACTGAGCCCCACTAGCCTGTGACTGGGCTCTTGGTGCTCTAGACCCACCATTATACTAAGAATAATGATCACATGATGGCTTTGCATAAGGAACACTAGTCGTAGAGTAGGAACCAAAATTGCCCCATCTTTTCTTAGACCACTTTCCACAGTCTCTACCACTTTGCTGCTGACCTCCACACTGATCCAAATAGAAAAACTTTTTATTTTGCATATTACTCATCAATGCTTTCATTTTAATTTATTCCTCCACTTTTTTCATATACACCAAAAGTTGAGAAATATCCATGTCCTTGTTTAACAAGGCAGCCTTACTCTCTGGAATCAAGTCTTGAGATAACCCAGAAAGAAGTAAGCTTCTTCATACTAGCTCTTATGCTAAACACTAACTCTAGACCATATCAAGATAACTGGTGGGACCTCAAGGTATATTCCTTGACTGACATCCTGCCTTACTTCAGATTCATAAATTCCTTGGCCTTTACCTCCCTCAACTCTTGAGCAAAGAAATAGTCAAGGAAAGCACTTGAAAAATCATCCCACAAGTGGACTCAGATTCATCACCCCTAGATAAGTCCCACTCCTTATACCATTAGAATGCCACATCTTTTAATTAATAAGCAGCAAACTCTACACCCTCGATGTTAGTAGCATGCATCACATAAAAGATTTTTTCTATATCATTAATAAAGTTTTGAGGATCTTTCTCAAATTTAGAGACAGTGAAAATAGGAGGACACAACCTTATGAATTTTCCAAACCTAATGGCCTTAGATGATGGAGAAATAAAAGCAACATATTCAGTTTGGGAGTCCACCAACTGGGTGAGCAAATTAATCGACTGGTGAAACTCAATATTAGAGACATTAGCTCGAGGTTCCTGGAAAGGGATATAGGGAACTGGTGGAGCTCTCTCTAGGAAATCAGAAGCAGTGACCCTAGATCGGGTCTGAACTCCTAGAGTTGGATGAGCTCCGCCCACATTGTCCTCAGACGGGATAGAAGAGTTGCTGCAATTATCAGATCTTCTTGGAAGTATGATGGATTAGAGAAGAATCAATACCTTTGACTCTATAGCTTGAAATAGGACAACAAGAAAGGGAAAAATTCCTAAATACTTCGTAAAATCTCTCTAATAAGTGTAGTGCGCTACACACTCATAAATGAGATTCTACATTTGACAAAATTATTGGACACCCATGACACCAAACCTAGTTCTTTGATTTACCATATATGTCATGACCCAAACCAGGGCCTGGTCATGACGGGTATCTCAAGTCCCATGTGGACCAGAGATCACCCCTTGCACCTAACATAACCGAACACAACATTCACAATAGTTAGAGAAATTCCAAACATATAACAAGATAGCATGCAATAAGCTTAAAGGGATACAAAATAAATCTATAACGAATGATTGATAGACCAAAAAAATAACCGACCGACACCACCCAATATCTACAGTAATCCAAACAAAACCTTCTAACAGTGAGCTAAAACTAAATATCAATAAAGTATCGGAATATGCCCCCGACTATAGCCAGAAGTAAGTCTAAACAATTTGAGACATAAGAGACAAATACATGAAATATAGATCTTTGATGTATGGAAGCCTACCACTTTAATGTCAGCTAATGAGGTAATCCCATATCCTAATCACTAAGCAAGAGAAGTAGATATATGACCAATTCTAGCATTATATGGGGATATAGCATCTAAAGATAGTTAGCAGTTGAAGCACTAGAATGAAACTTAGGGAAAAGGATAACATAATGTCATGATCAATAGTCTAAATTCATTCAAAGAAAATGCACCTAATCAAATGCATATATATATACTTCACATGCCGAGAAAGGGAATAAGGCTAAATATGTGGTCTAAAACTTTAACCTAGTTTGTGTAGCTCAACCGTTATATAATAGTACCCATAGGATATATGGTCCCCATCTCTCACCTCCTAGTCAGGCTCCAGTTTATACAGCTACACGAATTGAAGAATAATCTCATATATATGAATGGGGACTCGAATCTCCCAACTATATACTAAGGTAACTTAAGCACTCAATCATGTAATGATTTAAGGAGGACTCAAACCTCCCTAATCATGAAAAAATAGTGAGGGAGACTCGAACCTCCTTAGTCACTTTGACCCCCTAGTTGGCAAACGCGATTTCAGGTATCGGTCACACTGGCTTATACTTTCATGACACAGTTACACAACCCTTCTTAGAGCAAAACTAAAACAAGTGCAACATATTTCCATTAATTGAACCACATTCCAAATTAAGGCATACATTATTGGTATTGTTATATCAACTACACTTGCAAGGTAATAACAACATACCAAAATAATTTCGATTAACTTGGGAGAACAATTCCCCTTGTTCATTGAGAAAATGTGGGGGTGGGGAACTCTGATTCCCTTTGTTCATTAAATCATATCATTGTATTTCAAATACCTTTTTATATCATGTAATAGTTCGATACTATTTTAATTTTACAAATTCCCATATTTCTCATAGTTAAAAACCCAATTTCACTTTATGGGGTCGAGGTCATAACCACTTTAAAAGTCACAAGTTTGGAAAAATCATAATTCCCTAATCCATTCACCGTACTCATGCTCCCACATGTTCAAAACCATAATTAATGCATGAAAATAATATGTAAACCATGAGAAACATTGTTCAATTCATAAACAGTCAAAAAAACCCAACTATTATTTTAAACCAACATAGCATCTCATGAAATAATGCATTAGAACACATTTTTTGTACAAATTAATAATGAGGGAAGAGTAACCTGCCTTAAACGCCAAGAAATTTAGAGAGAAATCGACCCTTGAGCCCTTAGATAACCAACCTGATAAAACCCTAGCTTGACTTGCTTGAGGGAATTTAGAGAGCCTTTTGGGGTGTTTGAGAAGTTACTTGCTTTGTTTTGGAGTGCTAATGATACTCTAAAGGTGTTATAAGACGTGGGTTTTAATTTGGGTAAGAAGGGAAATGTCCAAAATTCCCTTAACTTAAAAGCTGGAAAATTACCGCCCTTGACTACGGGTTAATCAGTAACTCGTAGCCACTCCTTATGACTCGTCACCACAAGTTGTAACCAAAATAGTCTCTAGGATCCCCACATACTGTTGACCTTACGACTCATGAGTACTACTCATAATGAGACCCTATGACCCATAAGATCCAGCCATGGTCAATATAGAACTCAATTAGGTACACACTGGACATTCTATGATTTTCACCCAATGACTTATAACAAGTCCTTAAAGCTCATGGTGAGAGCAGAACTTAGCCACTAAATTTCTAATTTGGTTACGATTCCTTCCCAATGATTCCTCATAAGTTTTTATGACTCTTACCTTCAAGTCATACCCAACATAGAAACTCCAATACTCCTCACTGGACAACTTATAACTAAGATCATCTGACCCATCACATGTTACGACTCATCAGATAAGTCGTTGCCAAAGAAAGCTTAGGACTCAGACAATTTTTGAGGACCAAAAACTTGAGGTGTTACACACCACCACCTGTTGCACCACTATAGATAGAGCTCAATCTAGAGCCTATAATTGAATGGTGGGGATACCCAAAATATAGGCCTTTATATAACTAGGAGAGCGTAATCATCCCTTCCAAGGGAAAAACACAAAGATAGATCTATTTAGAGTGTGAGAACTATAGGCATATTTAAGATGCTTAACTATGATGCTAGATTCATACATTACAACTTTGAGTGGATGACCACAGCTCACGGCCTTTACAACCCTACTTTAGTATGTGAGTTCTATGCAGCATCTCAGATAGAGCTCAAGAGGTTAAATAAGGGTGACTATAGAAGGGTGGTGATCTATTTATAAATGTAATAATTAGAGGTGTTTGGGTGAACATCTCTATGTAGAAGATTTCAATATTTCTATAAGGGCATTAATTCCAGTTGCTGGTCAACACAGCTGAGATTGACAATCATGTTGATGAGAGTAAAAGGTGAAGGAAAAATAGAATAGGTCAAAGGACAAGCTTACTCACTTTTGGTGGATGGACGGTATTATTATTATAGAGTGGGAGGAGGCTCTCGGGATAGTTGGAGGTATTGGCACCCCATTATCAATTATGAAGGGCAACCTAAACTTTTTGGCGAAGGCGTGGTGGATGCTTGTGTGCCATAGGTTGAGTCTCACTTATGGGAAAATGTATTGAGTTTAGACCGATCATCCTTGATCATAGGAATCATTGAGGTCTATGAGCTAGATGTAGCAAAGTGAATAGCGAGAAAGATATACGATCGGGCAGTGATCACCAACACAACCATGGTATTCCTATATTTTTTAACATAGATATATTTAGATGTGGGAGTGCCAGAGATTCTAGGAGTTGACTAGTTTATTCAGCCACAGAGCATTAAAAATTTAGCCTTGATTTGAGATGTTGCTAACCCCATCTCCAAGGCAGATGAGATGGGAGCCATATTAATTAGGGAGGCATTTTAGGTTGTAGGGAATAGGATCGACACATCGGGGTTTGTTGACATTGGTGAAACCTTTATTGAGACTGCCTAGTCTGAGCCTCAGGCCTCAATAAATATAGTAGAACCTTTTTAGATACTGACCCCACCATTTTCTATGGCCAGACTATTTACTTCCAGGCCGACCTCCATCATTTATGCTTTAGTTCCACAGTTATTCTTGGTTGAGGTGAAGAAGAAATTGGACACTGTGGAGATAAAGGTGAAGCTTATTGGTAGGGGGTTAATCCATAGGTAAATAGAGATATTAGAATGAATTGAGGAATATTTAGAACTGATATAATGGTCTTGAGCAATGAATCAGCTTAAAATTAGAAGATATTCAGTCCCCCAATATGGAGGGCATACATGTTGAGTTGGTCCTACTATGGAAGGTGGTTGAGGACCTACATGCTAGGTCATTACCTTTTCTTCGAATTATTAAAAAGATTTAAGAGGATGAGATATGAGATATTTGGGGTACTAGAGGGCTGGAACCATTGCTAGATTTGATGACGGTGAGAGAGGTAGGAAGAAAAAAAAAGAAAAAGAGAATCGAGGAGGAAAAGATTAAGGATGCAAAAATAGCTAGTATCAGGGTGAATTGGACAGATAAATGAGGGTCCATAAGATTGTGGTGGGATCCAGTAGTTCCCAAGTTGTTGATGTCGTATATTTAAGAAGTAGCATCGCCTCATGACCAGCTGCACCATTAAGCGCACCATCCACAGCTGGTGCCACTATTGATGTGAGCACCACAGAAACCATTAGGGCCACTAATAAGGAGAGTGAGACTCATTCTGAGGCCTCCTGTAATGACACTGCGTGAGTCGGTGTCTAGTGTGCCCAGGTATATCTTTGCCCCTATTTTCTTATATTATAGTCATACACTAAGGATTAATTGAGGGTAGGGGTGTACCACATAGCCAGCGTGGGTTTTAGTTATTGTGGTTCTTTTCCCATCGATAAAAATTTATATGTGAACCAACATATCTATGGTAAAAAGTGTTTTGTTTGGTGATGTGCTATGTTGGTGTTTAATTGGGAAGAAAATTTGTATCAAAGATATTAATAGGTTTTGTGTGATTGTGCTTCAATTGTTTGTGAAAATAATTCCCCTCCTAAAAAATTTCTTTACAACTGTGTGATATATGTATATATATGTGACCACCATGAATCACGTAATGGCATTAGGATTAGGAACATAATAAGCATGGCTAACAAATGCATAAACTGGATAGATAGTAACTTGTAATGTGACCTGGTACCATTGTGTCGGTGAGATGTTTCGTAGTTCCTTGTGTGTGCGCAATCCAAAACTTGCCCTGTTATTCTTGCCTAGGATAAAGGATAAGGAAAGGATCGTAGGCCGTTTTTGCAACTAGTCCACTTATAGCCTAAATAACTAACCAAATATAAGGAAATATCCCTTGATCCCAATTTGGAGCATAAGTTGACCTATTTTCTTGTTTACACCATTCACTTTCCCAATTTTAATTGTAATGAACCTATTTTGGCCTTTGTCCTCCTTGGACATTGTGCACCTCAACTCAGGAAAATCACCTAAGTTGAGGGTGGTTATCATAGGGTTCACAAGTAGAAGTAGGTATGAAGAAAGTGTGTGAATAGAAAAAGAAAGTAGGGTTGGGTGTGGTAGAAAAAAGAAAAGAAAAATTGTAAAGAAAGAAAAAGAAATAATAAAAGAAACCACACTCAACCTAAATGAGCAATAAGAGAATAAAAAGGGAGAAATAAGTCAGATTGAAAGAAAAGTTGGTAAATAAGTGGACCCCAAATTAATTGTAGTTCCACAGAGGCTTAGTCACTAAAAATTTCAAAATATATCATACCATCCCCAAGCCTACATTACAAGCCAAATAAAGTCCGGTAGTGATCCTAATCCGACTGACCAAAAACTAAGGTAAAGAAAATAAGGGCAAGCCTATGACATCAGTGCACACTGTTGGAACTTCTTTGTGAGTGAGAGCACCTCTTCATCATCCATGCATTAATATATTGATCTATCTGAGCAATTGGGACTTCTTTGATTATGAGGATACATAGTTTTGTTGTTAGATTACTTGTTTGTCCGGGTAGTATAACTTGTATATATATATGGTTATTTATTGCTAATGTAATATCATAACTTGATTCCTTTATATCATGTGGTTGTGCTTCATCGATAAACATAGTTGGGTTTTGAAAAGATAAAAGAAAGGGGTAATGCATTTTGAACCAACCCAATACCTTGCATGCAGAATTGATAAGTTATGTACCTCCTACAGTCTTTTGGACTAGTGGGAGGATTTCACCCTTTATATTTTGAGTCTCAAGATGTCACATTACTAACCCTTATCTTGATCCCTGTTAACTATTACCTTTTGAGTCTCAAGTTGTTAAATGAAAGATAACGGTCATTCACTATATTTTGTTGTACTGCAGCGGATCAACAATTAACTTCCAAATTACTATTGTTATTATCATTTCCTGATCACTACTCCTCTTATGGAGTAAGTAGCAATATCTAGGTGGGATCCTAACATTTGCAACCTCTAAGACAACTATTATAAAGAAGATAACGCAATGCATGCCATGGGTATTAGTTCAATTCAACGATAGCACTTTCTCGACTTCGTCAATCAGCCAGGGTTTACACAACTCTAGATATGGGTTTTAGCCTCTCATGATTGTGAAGAAATCAATATCATTCATATTGGAAAAAAAAGATGAAATCACAATAATAAGATGAATAAAAACCCATAATCGTAAACTGAATAATCAATCAAAGTCAATATAATGAAATCCCAAGATCAAAGATGGATCTTGAAATCAAAATATATTTCTAGGTGTTAAAAGTGTGTAATCTCTTCTAAAAAGTACATAAGGGGTACATATATTACAAGAGAAAACCCTAATAATAAGCCTAGACTTCGACACCTGCTCCCTGTACTTGTAATCTGGCAGGGCACAGGTGCAGCCATAGGTAAGGGATGGACACTTTTCATGCAAGTCAGCTCTTAGTATTTTGGATTCCTGGCACCCACTTGTCTACATGCGTTCCGTAAGTGTATATGCATTCCGTAGGTCAACTTAGTAGGTGTCGGGAGTCAGTTTTTCAGCTTTTCTTTGACTCTCGAGCATTCATTGATCAAGATCAAGCCGAAAAATATCCCAATCATCCATAATCGCTCCAAAAGTGGCCAAAAACCTTTTTCACCATTTTCATGAACGTATCATCCAAAACATGGTTTCCTGAAAAACATACCCAAAATGAATCATATCTAATAGAAAGGCCTCAAAAACTTGCATATTTTACTCGGTTTAAGCATTGAAAGTGCTATATTTCTATAGCACATCAACACCCTTAACTAAGAATGTTTACATGTTCTCAGGAAAATAGAACACAACAAAACAGAAACGACGCTTAACTAGGAGAATCTAAGTTATTCAAGGCAATCAGTCATCACATTAAGTTCAAATCACAACACCCCATCCAACCTCACTTTTCAAAACCAATTATTTATGAATATGAAGCACAATGATGTGACACAATGGGATCAAGGTACGGCAATTACAGTAGCAACAGACAACCACTCATATATACAAGTTACATTACCCAAATCAAATAAATAGCTAGCAATATGACTCAAGTGTCCTCACAATAAAAATGCCCCACTCACTCATATGAAATAATGCATTTCAATGCAGGGACAGTCAAGAGACACTCATACTCAGAAGAGAATTTCCAATCAATGTATGTTAAATACCATAGGCTTTCCCTTATTTCCTTTACCTTAGCATTCAGATAGTTAAGTTAGGATCATATAGGACTTTTCTCAGCTTGTAATGTAGGCTTGGGGGCTGGTATGGTACATATGGACATATCAGGGTACTAAGCCTCCTTAGCACTACACTAACCTTGGTGTCTAACTTACTAGCTAATTTTCTTCTTATTCCACCCTTATTTCTCCTTTTTTATTCTTTAATGCACATTCAGGTTGGGTGTGGTATTTTATTCTTTCTTTTTTATTATTTTTTTCACAATTTTTCTTTTGTTTTTTATTTTTCTTTTCTTTTTCTACCACACCCAGCCCTTCTAACTTTTTATCTTACCCTTCTTCATAACCATTTTACACTACTCACCCTTATGATAGCCACTCTTAATTTAGGCTTTTTACTTGAGTTAAGATGCACAATGTCCTAGGAGGACCAGGGCCAAAATAAACTCATTATAATACAAATGGGAAAGTAAATAGGTAAAACAAGAAAAATAGGCTATAAGGCTCAAAACCAGGACCAATGGATATAATGAACGCATGGAAGGTCATTTGGGCTAAAAGTGGACTGAAATAAAAAATGGCTTATGATTCTTTCCTAATCGACTATCCTTCAACCTAGGGAAGACTAACTAGGCAAAAGTTTCGAATTTAATACACAAAGGGAACTAGGTAGTATCTCACACACACATGACATAAAGTCAATATTACCAAGTACTACATATCCAATTCATACAAATGTTAGCAAGTGATTATCATGTCCCTAATTCTAATGCCATAACAAGAACCACAATGTTCACACATATATACCTCTACATAGTTCTAAAACACAAAATTTTGGAGGGGTATCAAAAATTAATAAAAACATGACTACTACCCGAAATACTTAAAAAATCTCCTAATTACACAAAAACAACATAATATGAAGAAAAAACATAATACGACACAAAATTAACCTAGACATGTCTGTTCTACAACCAAACCACAGCCAACGAGAAAAGAAGAACGGTAACAAAAATCCGCAGTGGCTATGGTACATCCCACCCCTAACTAAAAACTATGTATTATCCTTAATGCGCTAAAATAAAGTAAAATACAGGAAAGTAAGAACATACCTGGGATGCACTAAGCGTCCTTGTCATGATCTTCCTCGGATAAGGGTATATCCACAGGCGGAGGCCATGGTGGTTGTAGTACACTATGAGAAGATACACCAACAGCTAGCTTGATATGCCTCTCTCTATCGACAAATGCAGTCTCCATCGAATCATAGGTGCCCCTTTTAGGGCTTGCTAATATTACCTTTCTGGAGTCTATAGACCGACACATTATCCTTCATGAATAAATTAAAGTATTTGGGACCATGCAAAGGTGATGGCTGAATAATTAGGACACAACTGGAGGGATAGCTAATATATGGCTCTCAGTGAGAGGACACACCTCTACTCGCAAGATATCTACCTCCTTTGTCATATGCCCAAGATTCTGCATCTTAATCTCTACAAGTCGGCCTGCCACTATCTCTTATCAACACCTGGTGTATTTGGTACACTGGCCTCTGCGAGAACATCCTCATTAATAGTGTCTACTACAGATACCACTCGCATATCATCTGCTATCATACATATATCAAACACCACTTTCTCACCATTTAGTTTAAAAGTGATTTCCTCTAAGTCCATATCAATCAATAGCCTACCAGTGGATAGGAAGGATCAGCCCAATATAATGTGGGCTTAAGAATTCACCTCACAATCAAGAACCATGAAATTATTGAGGAACATAAAGGATGTCACCTTTAATTCTATGTCACATAAGATACCCATCGATTTTGTAGTACCCCGTATTTTCATGCTAGAATTCTAACTGTCGTTCCTGCGCATCTAAGCTCTAATACAAGTGATTATCACGTGAATACAAGTTGTATGATCATTATCCTAGTCTATGGAGTAATTTAGAGGTGAAAAATATTCATAGCAATGACCTAGAACAAAGTTGAGCTAAGACCAATTGATTCATCCAAAGTTTGACATTCGATTCTACAAGGGTAAACTTAAAACATATATATTTCTTAATATAAAATAAATTTTTCATTCCAAGACCTATAAAATTTTAAATAATTTAATTAGCTTTCTAACGGTACCAATTTTGCAAAAATCCAATACCCGAGCAAAGATTTATGCCTATTTTCATGAGAGGCAGTAAGGGTGTGCGATGGGCAATGCACCGCCCAATCAAATGTGTGTGATTGGGAGTGTGAGGCATACTTAAATGTCTGCCATAAGGTATGTGACGTACACCTTAAGGTCTGTCATGGATTGTGCGTCGCATACCTCACTTTCAAGTGCCAAAAACACCCCTATATATGTCTATAACACGGGATTAAACTCCCATAACACCAAAATAAGTTTACTTTCTCTCAAAATTACCAAGAACATTCATTAGGGTTTCAACCTAAAAATTCAAATATCTCAAGATTCAACCATGAGTTTTCAATAATTCTTCGAGATTCGAAATCCCCATTTCGAGGGCAACAAGAAACACTCATTATTTTCACGAATAGAGTCTCAAGGTCAAGAGTTCATTCAAAGCTTCAAGTTTAAGGTATGTGGGGTTTTTCAACAAGAACATCCTTTCGTTCTTGTGCCCAAATTGATTTTTCTTTTATGAATATACATGATTTTACATGTTTTGATATAAATTTGAAGCATGAATTTATACCCTATATGATTTTACATGAGATTATGATACTCTCTATGTTTTAGAAGTTGAATTGTATGAGAATGATGACATTTTTGTACATAAAGCTGAATTTTCTAGATTTTAAAGTAAGTTATGTATATTTATGATGAAAAGTATGAATATTGAGAAAATTTAATATGATTTTGATGTATGAGACCTTGAGTCCTAATTGGGATTGTACTTTGAGAAATTATGTGCTATAAGTACAATGAGATTTGAATCCAAAAGCTAATTTTCTTTACCAAGATGTATGATTATAAAGCTAAAATTTTAAGTTTTAAGTGATTATTTTTGTGCTTATGTGGGAAGGTTTTATGGTGATATTGATGTATGGGTTTTTGGAACCCTATTTAAGATTATTATTTTGAGAAAATCATGTGTTATAAACACCTTGAGTTTAAATAATTTGAGATGATAAAGAAGCTTTGACCTTTTGGTTGTAAAAAGGGTTGTTTTTGAAATCAAGATGAGAAAAGAAATCCACTTTTATTGATTTATTATGAAAGGGGTAGCATGATGGCTTCCGTTGTTAATTGTTGAAATATTTATTAGTGAATTTTCTTTTGAAAAGATCTGAGCTAAGTCCGAGAGTAGTCTTTAGCACCGAGTGGGAGGTATAGAAGGATTGGTACTTCCCTAGAATTACGTGCCCCCGTAGGTTGTGAGCCTGAGGCTGATTTATATTAGTGATCGCTAGTGAATAAAAGATTTAGGTCCTACTCCGATGGCAAGGATAGGACAGCTCTCCCCAACGTGGGTTGGACGTTGGACTCCATGTAGTTCACATGGTTTATGTCGGTTATAAGAGACTCCTAATGTGTGTGTGTGTAATCTTTTATTTGAGATGAAAACATGTTTGCTTAAAAGGCTAAGTTTAAGAAAGTCTTTATTCTTAAAAGATTTAATGAATATATTCTAAAGAGAATTGACATGAGATTTGATTGTTTTGATGATTTGAAATTGAGATGAAAGTGAATTGAGAACGTATTGTAATGACACACTTTTTTTACTTTACATGTATTATTTATCCATGATTTCGATGATTTAATTCGAGCTAAGTGAGTCATCTATATCAGCATGCATAATTTTATAAACTGTGATGATATTAAGATATTATTTTATATATGCATTGCACCCCCATATGCTTGGTACTTTTCCATGGTACTGACTCACATATTCGTATGTGGGCTACATTTTCTTAAAATTTAGGTACAAGGTATAGTTGCACCTTCAGATACAGTCAGTTTGTGGTATCCAGTCTGTAGGTGATGAGCCCTTTTGATTCAAGGGCTTGGGTTATTTATGCAGAGTTTATAGTGTTGTATTTTCTTTATTCAGTCGTATTGAGTTGGGGTAGTCGGGATTCATAACCCGGCTACCTACAGTCAGTACTAGTAGAGGCTTCATAGACAGTAAGTAGAAGTTGATATATTCCACTTCAATTTTGGTTCTAAAAGCAGAGTTGTAATCTTGTAAATTCAGTTTTGTATCTATTATATTTAGAAAAGAGTTATTTACCACAAATTTGTATAGATTTATACTTTTAATTTAGTTGCTTATGAGTTATGCCAGTAGAAGGGTTAGCTTGGGGTCACTTATGACCCTAAGCACCGTGTGACGTCTTGGGACCTAATTTCGGGGCGTTACAAACTTGGTATCAGATCACAGAGTTCAAGTGTCCTAGGGTGTCTATGAAGTCGTGTCTAGTAGAGTCTTGCGGAATGGTATGAAGACTTCTGTACTTTTCTTCGAGAGACTACAGGGCATTTAGGAAATGTTTCCCTTCTTTTAAGTCTAAGATCATGCTATAAAAAGGTTCTCCAAGAAGCTTATATAGATTCTCATCTTACTCTATTCTGGCCAACTCTGCCTCATTTTTAAGGTATCAGAAACAGTTAAGCTTAATTTTCCATAGATAGTTATTGGATTGTAAGAGAGCTAGAAAGCATCCTGTCAGTGCTTTTGAGTTCCGAAGATTGAAGTACTTTATTCATGTTAATAAAAGTCATGAACTAAGCCTAAGTTAGATATGCTTTCAGATTCTTCCTCAGAATCTACAATGTTAATCTATACTTCTCCCTCTATGTATTATTCTTGAGATAACATGATTCACAAGATCCATTTCTTCTCTAGTTAATGCTTCTATATTTTCTAGCAGAAATTTCAAAAGTTACACAAAGGGCTTGAGAGGAGCTCTCTAGTGTGTTAAGTTCCTTAAGTTGAAAGTTATGCCCTCATTCTTATGAGTTATTCAATTAAGATACAGTAAGGTGTATTCTTAGATTGTTGAATGTTGTGTGTCAAGTTTCTATATCTTGTATTATGTAATATTATTATCATTATGTTTGTGAAAAATCCAAGTCTAGTGAAGCCGTGTGGGGCCCTTTCGATTCACTAGCATAGTTGCTTTGTTATTCATCTAATTTTCTTGTTCAAAATACAAAACTAAAGTCTAGTGAAGCCATGTGAGGCCTATTTTGATTCACTAGCAACTTGTTATTTATCTTGTTATTTTAGTGTTAATTGAAAGTATGGGTTTCTGTGTAGTGACAGAAGTAGTAACATTTAGTTGAAAGTCTTGTGTTAGTTGAACTTGTGGGTTTAGAAGTATAGTGGAAAGAATGGTGGTAAGGATGATTTATTGAATATGTATAGCTGAATTTTTGCTTATGATTGAATTAGTAATGAAGTAATATACCCTTGTTTGTTAGTTTAGTGAAGTTAGAGAAGGAGATTATTAGTTAAGGTGGATTGTTGTTTGCTTGAAGTATAAAAAGAGTTATTGATGGTATTTGTTGTGCTAGGAAAGTATAGGATTTGATGGAAGTACTTGGTGGTTGAGTATTGTTAATTTAGGCTTTCCTGAGATTGTAAGAGGAAGTTTAGTTGAAATTTATAGAGCTATGAAAGTAATTTAGGTGTGAAGATGGGTAAATAGTAATGGTGTGAAGAAGGAGGATGTATTAACAGATTATGAATAAGATAGGCCATATGATTATGATCGATTGTCATTGTGTACTAGTTTTTCTTAATGTTGTGTTCTATAGTTTTGAAGTGAAAATTATGTGTGAGATTGGGTTGTAAATCATGTTTAGCTCTAGACATTAAGTTTGAACAGTTGGTGGTTCAGTGGTTGATGTTAGTTATATGGAGGTGATCTAGTAGGCCTGAACAGTGTATGCAAAAGTGTAAGATCATGTGTTCATAATTAAGTATGATGTAGAGGTGTGCCCAAGGTGCTATGGGGCTGCATTTTTTTTTAGAATTGTTGCATATTGTGTGGTTATTAGTAACGTTGAGTTGCTAGGTGGAGAAAGGCTAGTTAGATAATTTATGATGTTCTTGATAGCTAAGTTAAGGAGTTATGATTGAAAATATTGAGCCTTTTTAGTATGATTATTATTCTCATGTTTGGAAAAAAAAATATAAGAATAGAGGTGTGATCTTGGTAGGTTATGATTATGTGATTAGAGATGTAGGAATGGTTGCAAATGATAGTGTAAGTCTTTGATGATAATTATTGAAGCTAGAAAGTTAAGGATGGCATATGGATGGGTTGTTCAAGAATGAAGGTTGTAAGTTCAAAATTAGTTTATTCTTGTGAGTTTACCATTTATGTGTAGATAATAGAAAGATGAAATTATGGCTTAATCTTGAGGATATAGAGTCGACCATCATATTTAGAATGCCATCTTTGACCTAAAGGGGAGATGGTTAGTAAAGAACCAAATCGAGTTTTGAGAATTAGTTTGTGATACATGTCAATAATGAGTTATGATGAGATAGTGATCACTTCTTACTCTAGAGTATTCCTTGGATTTCAGTCATTACAACACCAAATCCATCACTTGCTTGACAAATCCATGCCACAGGCCTATGCTTATACCTATCATGTGTGCTAAAGCCCATTCTCAGCTTCTATCAAGCATGTAACAGCTTCACTCTGTGATTCGAGTTATCTCTTATGAATCTATGAACTCCAGTCTTATGTTGAATAGCTCATGATAAGTATAAACTCATGTTCAGAGTATGACCAGTTTTTAAACTCATGCTACTAGTGAAGTTCGCATTATATCATGCATGTCCTCAGCTTAGATTTCTTTAATGAATCCATGCTTTTGATATTTTATTCCTCAGGATAAAGATAGGTGTTAATGTTATGTATTGTAGTTTTTGTGCTTCTGGTTCATATGTGTTAGCCCTTCGGTGACCTCTTCCTATGTTAAGATAGTGGTGATGATAGTGGATAAGCAATGGTTTAGATGTGAGAGATTTGATGATCCTCATTAAGAAAGATTATTTATGCTTTTCTATCTAAGGCTAAAGTGTGAAGTAAGATTGAGGCTAAGTCTTTGATACATGTCATGGTTAGTTAGAAATTGTGTGTATGTTTTTAAGAATAGTGCAAGGAAATTGTTGTTGATAAAGGTTTAGAGAATA